>NW_027097043.1:0-40000 GCF_019320115.1 Miscanthus floridulus | reverse complement strand
TTACTTTTCGGCGACTTCGTCAATTTGCATATTTTTTCCTTTTTATGAGTTCTCATTGATTCGGCGAGTTGCATCGCTTCAGTGCGACCTTCGGCGATTCTCGAGTTCCGTGTGAGTACCTCTTGGCCGTGACTTCCGGGCGTATCGCTGTTGTCAGGACCAAAGTGCTCGTATCTTCATCCTTGTCGATTAACAGGTCAAATCGACTGGCACGCTTTGGATATCGATTCGGGTATTAGCCTTTTGTGTTTGCAGATCCACTTTTGCATCAACAAGGGCTAACAAGTTGAGTACATGAAACTGTTTTTCAGAGTTAACACTTAGAAAAATTTTGTCTCTGCAATCAGGGGTAAATTTCATGTTGTGATCCAATTTTGAGCATGTTATGCACATTTTCAAAGCTTGGCACCTTTACAACTTTTGTTCCTTATAAAATTATCTACAACTTTACCGAAAGGTGCGTTGTCATGCAAAGCTTCTAAGTAACACTTTTTAAAAGGTCAAACAAATTGGTTCTAGGGTTTCCAATTTGGTCAAACCTCACTTAGGGGCATAATTAGTCAATTTAGTTAACATGAACAGTGATCCACTATATACCCTAAGTGTAGTTAAGGTGTTTTAGGGGATAATTAACCACACCACACATTGATCACACCAAAATCAAGCATCACATGCATTGAAACAAGGAAAAACAAGTGAATTGCTACTTTTATTTCAAAGCCATGTTTCATATGTTTCATGATTTTGTTGCATAGTACTAACTAACCATGTTTCACTAAAGTATGTGACATGTTTCAAGAGTGAGTTGCACATGCTACACTTGAGTGTTGCACACTATCCATTTCATAAAACAAACACACATGGAATATAAACATATGTTGCAATGTTTCAAAAGCATGTTCCAAACAATCTAAGCTCATGAATGGATGAATGATGCTTATGTTTATGAAATGCAAGTTCAAATGTGGAAGCCAAACACCTGGGGTGTTATAGGTTCATTGTCCGTCCCCGTGGCGGATATTCTAGTAGAGAACCCCTGGTAAAGACGGATGTTCCTAGCTGACGCTAGAGTAGTAGACAATAGCATAGATGTGGTGTCTAGGCTAGAGGCTACCTTAGTTTGCCTCATACCCTTCGGTTGAGGGGTAGGCGATAGGTGGCGACAGCCCTATCCGTCCCTTGTAATCCCCCATGTTCGAGTATGGCATAGAGTTGGAGGCCAGCATCACCAAGTAGACCAGGTGCGATCCAATGCCTGAAGTAAACAAGTACAAGTAGAGTTTATCTATCCTCAGACCCTAAGCCTTAGGAATCCTTCTCTACCCTTATTAGCTATCCTTGTTTTGTCCTTGGATGAATTAGCTAGAAGAAATACCTTCATTCCCTATGGAAAATACGATAGCCTGAATACTTTCGGGTGAAAGCTACAACGGTATTTCCGTACACTTGCGGATTAACTTCTATAGACATTAAGAAATACCAACATGACACAACATTTCATATTGGTGGGAGTGCGATGGTTTTAAAGGACATTTTGGTGCCTTGGTAGGAGGCAAAAGCGTAGACAAAAGACCTAGGATGACCTCTTCACTCAGAGTGTGCAACACTTTGAACCCTGACTGCTCCATGGCTGCATCTAGCTCCAACTCCTCCTAGTGGTTGGCACCATCCCAGGGAGCCGTTGCGAGAAGAACATCGGCTTCTAGTGGAGGAGGCTACAATGGGAGGGGGCTACCCATCTCGTGCCATGTTGAGAACCACCCCTACACGTACCAGCCACCACTTTTGTGTTGTTGCGGCTTCAAGATGCCTCGGTGGATTTCGTGGAGTGATGGAAACCCAGGACGTCAGTACCATAGATGTTGCATGGCAAATAATGTGACTCGATTTCTTTCTTATTCATTCTATTTTCGTAATACAAATGCTAAAATCCCGTTGTACTTATGGTAATTTGTTTTTTCGTAGCCCAACTTAGATTGTGGGTTCTTTAAGTGACACTATCCCCCATATGGAAAATTTCTGAGGACTTTGATTTTGGATTTACGTAACAAGATTTGGGAGCTGAAGGCGGAGGCTAATGTTTCAACAAATGAAGAACATCTACAGAAGGAGGAAGAGATTATGCCATAGATTGATGAAATGGCCAGGGTTCCAACGAAGATCATGGAAGATTTCATACCTTTGAGAAAGAAATGTGCTTCCTATTCTTCTTTCACATATTTCGTACTTACCTTAGTTCTTAGCATGTTCATTGGCAAGTTGCTTAGTTCACCGTAGAAGATTCAAGTATCAATTTGTGATGTATCGAACTCAAATCTATCACTTTTGTTTAACTATTGTAAAACTAAATGCAAGGTGACTATCCAGGTGTTCAATTTATTGAAATGTAAATGCTAGTACATCAAAGTATCAATTGATGTGTTGGACTGAAATCTATCACTATTGTACAACTATTGATGAACTAAATGCAAGGTGATTAACCAGGTGTTCAATTTATTGAACTATAAATGATAGTAGATCCAAGTATCAATTGATGTGTTGGAGGCATCCTACTTCCTTGGACACTGGGCCTTGTTACAGGGGCAACTAATTTATTGAACTATATATACACTCTTACGGTCTTACCATACCTTCCTCCCATCCATTCCCCACTCGGCTCCCTTCCTCTACTTCACCTTGCTAGCGTCAAACGAAAGGCAGCCTCACGCGTGCTCACTGCTCCTTCACCTCCAACCTCGCCGACGCATAAATCTTTAGTGCGTCGTCCCTGCTTCTCTACTCCATCTGGATCTAAGGTAACTACAATGGATCTACTCCTTCAATGGATTCTATATTCCTTTGTATTGCTCTCTCGTGCTCTCTGCTCCTTCACCTCCAACCTAGCTACATTAATTTTGTTGGATCTGCAAATGAAAATGCATCTTCTCGTTCTAGAGTTTGTGGCCTTGTTTATCCATGGAGTGTAGCTTGTGAGCATCATTGTCCTCAGTATTGGTTCATCGAATTAGTGCTTTGTGAGCAAAGTCGATGAGCTAAGTGAAAGTGTACCAATGGAAGACATGGAGATTGACAATGATCCCATGGAGGTCGACAATGATCTGCAGGATATTATGGAAATTCACAATGATCCCACAGAGGTCGACTAGGATCTACATGGAGAATAATTAATTATGCAACCAATGATGTACATATGAAGGCCTTTTAAATTTTTGCATAGTGTCGGCCTGATTTGTATCTACATTTTAGCTTTCGGCATGCTTGTTAGCTTGGTAGTGTCCACCTACTTATTTGGTATGAATGTATGGAACTCAAGTTGGATTCCTTTCAATCTAAGAGTAATGGCATTGTGTTTTCCATATGTTTTCTAAGTGCATGTTTTGGCCTTCGTCTCAATGTAAATTTGTGTGCCTTATTATTCACCATCGAACTCAAGTTGTCTTCCTTTCAATCTGAGTACTGGAATTGTGCCTTTCTTAGTATTCTAAGTGTGGGATTATTTGCCTTAGTGTTCATCACCATATCATACAGAGGTCTCTAGGTGGTAATAGGACATAGCCGCCGGTGATGGTACTGTGCATTCACTGCCACTTAGTTGCAAAATTTCTAATCCCACGTTTGAACCCTCCCATGCAAAACTAATGAAAGTTCGATTCCCACGTGCCGTAAAAGTTACGCTGAGAGTAAGCAACCTACTCCAACATTCCCCCTAACCCCCATAACCCCCCACCCCACTGCCGCCCTCCCTCCCCCACACACGAATAGCTTTTCTTTTCCTCATTGTCATTGTTCATCATCGCCGCTCCTGCTCATCAGCACTACTCAGCCCTTGCTTTGTACAGGTGCACATCGCTGGATTCCCTGCATAGATCCATCGGCAATCAAGCTATTGTTGTCACCGGTATTGCCACTCATGCTCACCACCGCTAGATCCAAAGACAAGTGTAATAAGGCCTTACTTGCATCATCATTTCTTCTCCTCAAAACTCATCTCCTTACTAATGTTTATTGATGCAATTCCATGGTAGGGTGGCCTCATCTCTTTGGCTGGTGGTGTCCTTCTAGATGAAGGAGGCCCTAAACATGAGGAACATAGTGGATAGCCTCTCAGAGGATGTGCTTGCTGATATCTTCCGCTACCTCTCCATTCAATCCTTGTGCTGCTGCAAGCATGTCTGTCACTCCAGGAGGCGTGTCATCTCTGACTCCTATCAACGTAAGAAGCTTTAATAGACTGTCGTCGGCTTCTTCTATGGTAGCTGGTCGAAGGGCAATCGCCACTTCACCAGCGCCACCGGTGAACGGCCATCCTTGTCCTTCTTGCCCTTCCCATTAAAAAGTCCTAGTCTCAGATTGTTGTAGCGGCCTCGTCCTTTGCTAGTGTGCTAGGCCTGATGGATTACGTCGCTATGTTGTTTGTAATCCAGCGATCGACAAATGGCATGTACTACCGCATAGCATCCATTCTATTGGTCAGGCTTACTTAGGTTTTGACCCAATGTCCTCACACTTCCATGTGATTGAATTTGTTAAGGTGGAGGGTGTGGGCGTTGGTGTGGAGATCTACTCATCTAAAACTGCAGCATGGATCTTTAAGGAATCTAAATGGGGCGAGGGTAATATTGTTCTACATTCAAAATAGAGAAGTGTTTTTCTTAATAGTTTTATGCACATGGTTGAGTACTCTGCGATAGTTGCTGTGGATATAGAGGGAAAGACATGGAGGACAATTCATAAACTAGGTGGTGCTAAAATGTCAATCCATCAAGCTCAGGGTCACCTGTGTGTGTGTTGTGCTGATTTTTGCAATAGGTCCTGGCTTTTAATGTGGATACTTGAAAACTATGGTACTAATAACTAGATTTTGAAGCATGTTAGAGGAACTATTTGGATGCATGAATATTAAAGTTGGTTCTGAGCTTTGTGATGAGGAGTACAGAGTTATTATAGTTCACCTAGAATGGAATTTCATTTTCCTTGTTGGGATGGATAGAACATTGATTGCATATGACATGGACAGCAGAAAGGTTCATGTTATCCATGCCCGTGTCATCCGCTTTTGTAGATCAAGAGGTCGTTTCCATATGAAGATGCCTTACTATCTTCCTTATGTTCCCTTGTTCATGGAATCTTTAGCAGAGCAGTAAAGGTGCATTTCATGCATTTCATCATCACGATAGTCTTTGTTTAGGTAGGGAGTTGTTTTTATTCTATCTATGTATAGGCCAATTTTGGCTTGTTAACTAAAGGAATGGTATGTTCAATATTATTAATTCTACTTCTTTGTTCATGTTGTGGATCAGAGATGAATAAGAGGGGTTCCATGGTGCATTGGCTACCAATCCGAAAGATGCACTAAATATATTCATTTTGCCTTGCAAGTAGGAGTGCCACATAGAAGGAGCATAGCTACATTGTTTCGTTATGTAAGTCTATATAGATCAGTACCTTTAGTATGCTCTATGTACCGCTTATGTTAGAACATCAGTTGAGAAAGATGTTATGGCAGCATCCATTGTTATTGTAAAAAGTACTCTTGTTTGTGAACATTATTTATGGATGTAATGATTATATATCTGTATGCTTTGTGTTCATGAAGCTATTAAGGGCCTAGCTGAATTAGTAATTATTATGAAACCAGATGAAATTATGTCGCCATCACTATACATATGATGCAGCAGGGATCAAAAGTATATCATCATCAAATCCTTTAGTAACCCAACACCAACTAAAGGATCATCAAAGGTGGATCGTGGTGCAAGGCGACGGTGACCATGACCTTTGTACTGGCGGATCATACGGTGAAGCGACAATGGTGTTAACCTCTACACAGGCATCTTAACTGTCAACCAATAATGAACCCACACCACTGGCAGTCGGGTCAAAGTATAAGGCGATGGTGTTGGTGACCACTACATAGGCAGTTGATGTGCCCACACGATGGTTTTGATTGCCTCAACATAGTCAGATCATTTGCCAATGCAACGGTGTTAGTGTACATCCATAGCCGGGTCGTGCTCCAATGTGACTAAAGTAAGAACCTAATCATAGACGGATCATAAGCCAATCGGCGGTGTTAGTGTACATCGCAGTCAGTCCAAGATGTTGACAATGAAAGCTACAACCATCACTATTGATAGCTCACTGTTGAGGCCAAAATTGGACTGCGATGTGGGTTATGACATGACTGTGAAAAGTGCAAGTGTAGTAGTGTCCTACAGATGCACAAAAACCAAGAATGACCCCTGAATTCCACATGCGCCACATAGAAAACCCTAACCACCACCTCGAATCCTGCACCAATAACCTCACCTCAGGCCCAACACCATTGGTCAAAGATAGCCAAGGAGTCACTTGAGTCAAAGACCATCGGGCTCAAGGTTCACTTGTCTCCTAATACCACTGCTTCATCCCACCGAGTTGGTACAAAGCCCTGAGGGGTTACTATTGGGGGAATGCCCTCGTAGCACCACCCTGCTTCTCATTCGCCCAGGATAGGGCCCTCACCAGCACCTACCACCCTAGAACCCTCATTACAAGGCCTCGCTCTCATGCAAGGGTACATTTGTGGCCCCTATCTAAACGCCATCTATATGACCCTATTGTTGTGTCCATCAATGGCACAAATTCAACGCATTTGTTTCCTCGGATACCTTCACTGGCACTATACATGTCTCCCCCACTAACGTGCCTAGAAAAGGTATCATGACATCTTGTCTTGTAGGGTCAAGAGTTGGCTGTAGAGCTGACCAGCCAGGATGAACCTTTGAAGCCACCCCTAGACATCGTCGCATGGGCCCATCAAAGAGTGGTACCCCAAGCAGGGAACTCTAATGGCATCAAGTGGGTGGTTGAATATGATGTGTTAAATGACTAAGGTACCCCCAAGTGTGTGTAAAAATGTTCCCATTCAATTCAAGTGTAAGTGTAATTTCATCATGCCCTCCGATATGGACCATAAATACCTAGCGGGCATGAATGTACAGATGATGAATTAATGGCCATTTACTCCTAAATTTATCAAGGCTCTAGTGTGTTATCTTCACTTTCCTCCCTTCCTTCTTTGCTTGTAGTGCACCCTAGACCTCCACCCTACCACCTCCGTCCAACGAGGGTTTGAAGGCCGAGTGGAATTCCCACAGCCGCTATTTTCCATGGTGAATGCTTCATTGGTCCTGCCTATGTAGAATCTAGTCCCATGCTCACTGGCGATGCAGGAGCCCAATGGATCACGCCCATGAGTGCTCTAGCTCCATTTGCTTCTACGTATGACTACAACATAACCAAATAGGAGAGGAAGAGAGCAGAGAAACACACACTAACGGAGTCCTTGTGTCGGTGTTTCAAGTAAACACCAACGAGTAAATTTGTATTATTGCATGTCTAGCCCGGATGGTGTGCTAAAAAGACATAAGGTTTATATTGGTTTAGGCAGAATGTCTCTACATCCAGTTCGTGGCTGTTGCTCATGTTATTTGCACTGAATAGTTTATAGTAGGGGGTACAAAAGGGCAAGAGAGGGACAAGTCCCAAGTCTCTAACAGAAAGGTTGAAAGGACGCTAAGAGCTTGGTTGCTACTCAGCTATGTGTTATGTGATGCGTGGTGTGTTCTATTAATCGATCCCCTTAGTGGGGTACCCTGCCTTCCCTTTTATAGACCAAGGGGGAGCAGGGATTACAAATGGGAGAAAGAAGAAAAAACCAACGGCAAAGAAAGTCCTTTGAAGGTGCCGGGTCTTCCTTTTCCTCTGAGCCAACCGTGCTAACATGGTAGATGGCGCTAGGGATAGCTCCATGCTAGGTGTCTATCCATTGATGATAGCATGCTCTAACTTGATCAGCAAGTGGTCACGTCCCATCTCGCCCCAACAGGCGGTGCGAAAGACCGGGGTGTTGATCTGCAACCCCACGGGGAACGGATGGTGTAGTGACTGCATGTCCGTCACTGTAGAGGATGTGAGTCTCCTCTTGGACCATAGTGGTTGTCGTATGGTTCCATCAGGATCCATGCCCGAGGGCCAATGGCGGTGCCCACAACACTATAAAACAAATGTCGGCGCCTACAACACTGTTCAGGCTCTGACATGCCTAGAAGGGCCTTAAAGCGCTTATCTTGTCATATCCTGATGGTACATTCCTATAGGCATGTAGGGTATGGTCCTTAGTATTGTGTTTGACTTGAATGTCCTACCTTATCTACGCACATGGTTATGAAGGAGCGGCGTGTAGACATCGAGCTAGGTGGAGCCAACCCTTGGACGTCGGGCGAGGCAGACCTAGCCCCCGGATGTCGAACAAGGTAGAGCCTGCCCTAGAACATCGGGCAAGGTGGAGCAAGCCCCTGGACGTCAGGTGAGGCAGAGCTAGCCCCCGAATGTCAGGCGAGGTGGAGCCAGCCCTCGGACATCGGGCAAGGTGGAGCCAGCCCCAGATGTTGGGCGAGGTGGAGTCTACCCCTAGGGGGTTGGGCGAGGAGTCTGCCCTCAGACATCAGGCGAGGCAGAGCCAACCTTTTGGGTCAGATGTGATGGAGCTAACCTTCAGTCCTTTGGACAAGAGGTGTAGTCATGTTCTTGCCTATTTGGAAGCATCAACGTTTGAGGTTATTAGCTCCTCCTCTTTGGGTACCCTAGTATTCGGTCCCCGATAGTAGCCCCTGAGTCCCTGGGTGATTTTGATAGAATTGCCTGGGGGTTGATTTGACTTGCCAGAGGGTGCACACGAGCGCACCCAATGGGTGTAGCCTCGGGCCCCTAGGTGATTCGGATAGAATCCCCTGGGGGTGATTCATCTTGCCAAAGGGTGCGCACGAACGCACCCATCGAGTGTAGCCCCCGAGCTCCTGGGTGATTCAAATGGAATCACCTAGGGGTGATGCGGACCCTTCGTGGTATGGTTGTGAGATTTGATGGTTTGTTTATTAGATAGCCTAAATGGGACCCTGGTATCCTATTCACGGGGACCTGTCCAGGGTCAGCCTAGCTAAGACTCGATCGCGCACCGAGACTCCTGTGGAACTCGTGCATCTAAGTTTTGGCCACTTGTGGGCCCTTCCTTTGTTGTAAGGGTGCCTTGGGACGGCCGTCAAAACCATTGATGGGCCAGCCCTCAAACTCCTAGGCCCAAGCAGGCCGGAGAAAATGCTTTTTTACCTGTATCCCCTTTGCTAGCCAAGAGTCCTGGTCCGTCAGTGGAGGCAAAATGTCTGGCGTGTCTTTAGAGAGAAAGGATAGGGATTGCGGGCGCATATCCTGCGATCATGATGTGGTGATGGATCGTGGCAAGCATGGAGATCTAGGTGGGTGGTTGCCTTCCTCGCATCCATCGCCCCTATAAAACCAAGGGGTTCGCCCCCATGGTTTCATACTTTGCCTCCTTGCCTTCGCATCTGCAACCTCCACCACCAATCGCCCAATCTCACTGCATCTGTATCTTCACCACCGTCAAGTTTGCATCCTCCCACCCTAATCATTCAATGGAGCCATGGTGTAGATCTGATATCACCCTCCAGCACCTGGAGGGCCTTGTTCGCCATGACCTTCTTTGCGCATAGACTACCACCGAGGAGTGGCGGCTACCCGATAATGAGGACGCGTCATCGCCGCTCGAAGGCTATGTTGTGTCCTTCTCTCACTTCCACGAGCGGGGATTCGCCACCCCTACACACAAGTTCCTTTAGGGGTTGCTGCATTACTACAAGCTAGAGCTACAGCACCTTAATCCCAATGGAATCCAGCACATTGCGGTGTTCGTCGCCCTTTGTGAGGGGTTCCTAGGGATAGTCCCCACTTTGACCTGAGGCGGTACTTCTTCCCCATCACCCTCCTGAAGAAGTGGGAGAAGAAGCAGGAGTTGAACATGCCGATGGGGTGTGCCAGCATCCAGCTTCACAACAACCACGTCAATGAGTATCTGTCGATGGGTCTGTCGACCTCTAACAAGGGATGGCATTCGCATTGGTTCTACGTTAAGAATGATGCAGCCGCCCACTTGCCAGAGTTCACCAGGTGCCTCATCGAAGAGGTCCTAGAATCATGGAGGAGGTGGGGAGTCCTAGAGAAAGACAAGAAGAAAATCTAGGACCATCTTACCGCCGTCCAAATTCTAAAGGAGAGGGGCATGAAGGGGTTAGGGATCATTGGCGCCTATCACATGTGGAGGGTGGCGCCGCTGATGAGGCACGCACTTCCCCTACACATGATGGTGCCTAGGGCGTCACTTGATGTGACGTCACTCACCGAGGGAGCACTCTCCCCCTCCAAAGTAGCGCAACATATCAAGGAGGCGATGGAGCCTCCACGGGACGACTCTGATGCTATCCTTAACTTTGTATATCTAGTGCCAGGGCATCCCCCAATGCGGCCAGAACTGGGATACATTGTTTTCGTAAGTTTTCTTTCCTCGTGCCTTCTTTTTAATTGAACTCCCGACCTCTTGACGCTGATATTGAGGTAGGGGGGCCAGCCAAAGAAGCTTGTCCTTATGGATCTTCCGGCTCCACTACCGAAGGATCTAGCCATGATGGTGGCCAATCACGTTGCGACCGAGCAGCAACAAAAGGTGAAGGAGGACGAGAGATGGAAGAAGTAGTAGAAGCTGCATGAGTGGGAGTGTAGGGAGGACACAGACAGTGATGATGATGATGACAAGGAAGATGATGAGGTAGTTGCCAACACTGAGTGGGATGACCTAGCGAGCAAGGATACGCTGATAGGTATCCACTTGTCCATGCAGGGGCCTTTCCCATTCCACGTAGGGGAAAGTGCGTCCTAGGGGCCGGTGGAGATGGGCCAAACCATTGGCTTTCCCTAGGAGACAGCAGGAGTGGGTGGGTCTACCATCGCGCCCTAGGTGCCAACATAGGGGGGTGTCCCCGCTGCCACACCTCAAGAACCATCAAGGGAGGACAGATCTGCCACTGCACCCGAGGTGCCAGCAGAGGGGTTCAGCCTTGCTACCGAGCCTCAAGAACTAGTGGGAGCGGGCGGACCCATCGCCATGTCCCAAGAGCTGACGGGGGTGGGTGGATCCACCGCCATGCCCAAGGTGCCAAGAGAGGGGAGTGGCTCTGCCGCCGTGCCCCCAAATGTGAGGGAGGCGAGCCCCTTAGCCTGAGAGCAAGGGGTGGGCACAAAACGGTCTGGCCCTGATGACGTGGAACAGTGACCTGGGGGTTCATCACCCAAATGTCTCCACCACCCAATAGCGCCAACATAAATTGTCGACTCCTCTATTTTCTCTACTTTTCTCTATTTTCATTATGACTTATGCCTTTTGTTTCTTGCAGCATCCTTAGATGGGCCACTCTTTAGAGCTGGCACCCAAGAAGAGTGTCGCCATTCAGGCGAGACAGCGGCCATCGCTCAATGTCGCTCCCATTTTGGGCAGGAGCTAAGATGGTGTCATAGCCTCATTGGCCGGTAAGGCACCGCCCGTGGTGGTGCCTGTGCCTTTGGCGGTCGCCGAGCAACCAGCGACGGAAGCGATTCCACTGTCGATGTCAAAGCGAGCGAAGCTGCTGATGGCACTCGTTGTGTCGACGCAGCCGAATGAGGTCCCACCGACAGAGGTAGAGGCGATGGTGGTTATGATGGATGGGTCACAGCTAGAAGCTACGGTGGTGGCGCCCGAGGCAGCGGCATGACCCGTGCTTCCAACGGCCCAAGAGACGATGCTTGTCATGGGTAGGATGGAGGGGGGCATGGCTGAAGGATCCCCAGACACCACGGTGGTTGCCGAGGGGACCGGTGGGGAATTTTCCCTAGCCCTGACATCAGGGGGCAGCCATCCGCCCGTGCAGGATGAGCCCCTGCTCCAGTGGGTGAGTCCATAGAACCCGTTGTCAGAACTCTTCACCCTTGACGATGTCGCCGAGGGCATGGAGTGGGAGAGTCTCAATGAGGGGATCATGACGGTGCTAGCAGCTCTGAACCAAGCTAGGGGTGCCCTGCACGACATCATTGTTCCCACCGGCTGGGTATTTATTTAATTTTGCCTCTTGCCCTCTTCTTTCTTCATCTATTTTTGTGTTCTAACCACCATCTTTTTTTAGTTTCTTATTGCTCGTAGCCAGGAGAAATCCAGGTTCCTTCATGAACATAAGGAGGACTAGGACCGCCTTATTGATGAGGCACAGCTGCATAGGGATGTGACTACCCAGCTCCAATAGAGGGTGGCCGAGTTGACTCCCATCACCACGAAGGCGGACAATCTTCGATGGCAGAAGGCCGAGGCTTGCCGGGACACGAAGGATGCCGAGAAGTCTTTTGAGGAACTATCGGAAAGGGCATGGCGGGATGAAGAGGAGGCTGCCAGAGTCCATAAGGAGTAGGACGAGCTGCTCTAGAAGGATGCCGAGGCCCGCCAGTGGATCGTTGACCTCCTGGCCAAGGCCGAGAAGGAGCGGGAGCTCAAGCTGGGCGCCGAGGAGAGGTTCACGGCCCATCAGCAAAGGGCAAATCAGGACGTCGAGGTGGTCGCCCGGCTGCGTAGGGACCGTGATGAGCTGCATTAGACCTCGGAGAGGCTATGCTTGGAGCATGGTGTGGCCCACGGGGAGTGTGACTAGGCTGTTAGAGAGCGTGATGAGGTGCAGCAGAGGATCAGCTCCCTCTACGCCAAGCTTGGAACCGCAAAAGCCCAAAAGCTAGAGGCCAAGGGCGCCGCTGTCGGACTAGCCACGGATCTTGCCGAGGCGAGGAGTCTTCTCAGGCCAAGAGCGACAAGCTTGATGTCCTAAAGGTTGCCCTTGGCATAGTCTGCGATGACATGCAAGTGGTGCAGGCGAAGGGGACCAGCTCGCTCACAGTCTGTGTTGTCGATATCATGGTGTAGGTGCACCAGCTCGAGGGGGACGCTTTTCACACTAGGATCACCCAATCCTTTGATGTTGCCTGCTCTCATTACATGGAGAGCATTGACTTGGAAACAATGAGCCTTGGCTTCACGCCTGGCTACGAAGCCTCCAAGCTGGATGAGATTGAGACGACGGTGACTCCTATTGCACGGAACCTAGTGGATAGAATCAAAGACATAGTTCTCCCCCAAAGGGGATAGTTAGTCAAATGGGTCTGATTGGCATTATCTGTAATCTATGGACAAGTGCTGACCCTTCTGTATCTTAAAAATAGATTCATAATTTCATTTCGTTAAACAAATTCATAATTTCATTTTGTTTGATTGAACTTGCTTTCTTCCCCTTTTGTATTTCAAAAAGGGGCTCATGCAATCCGACCCTTTCGTACATTAACACCATAGGGCCCGAGGTGTGTAAGAGGGAACTTTGATTATGCTAATGAGCAAAGTTACAATAGCCGTCGAGGCGTGAGTTTTTTGCCGTCTAACCAGGCATGCTCGATTATTCATTCACACAAACCTTGCCACTAACCTTAATGTGAGGAAAAGGTCCGACGTAGTGACTGTTTTGAAAAAAAAGGTGTTTTATACCTTTATTAGCCCTCGAGTGAGATCTGACCCCTTGCGGTTGCTGGGGTCGAATGTCACTGAAGACCAAAGAGAGGATAGCGAAACTACTCTTGTATTTGCACGTACCCCTTCCTTAGGATTTTAGCTATCATTCTACGACCGTGCGTTTGGTCTCTTTGTAAGTCCAACTTTCCTCGAGCCCCGCACGTAGCAGAGGTTTGGTCAAGGGTCAGCTTGTTTTTGTGATTGTCGCCCCATTTGTGGTTTCCACAATCGGAGGGGTTGAGTTAGCGTCACTTGCCTCGATGGCTCAAGTGACGCACGGAATGTACCCACAGAGGGTTTCACTGGCCTTTTGTCAGTAGTTCTTGAGGTCCCATTGGTTCCCAGGGCACTTGTATGTGCCCTGTAAATTCTCCACAAAGATCTCCTTTAGATCCGCCCAACTCTGGATTCCGTTGGACGACAGGTGTTCCAACCATGCTCGTGTTGAATCGGCTAAGAATAGTGGAAGTTTGCGGATAATGAAGTCGTCATTATCCGCACCACCGGCTTGGCAGGCAAGCCGGTAGTCTTTGAGCCATAGTCCGAGGTTTGTTTCCCTAGAGTACTTCAAGATATTGGTTGGTGGTCAGTACCTTGGTGGGAAGGCAGCATTGAGGATGTGTTGGCTAAAGGCCTGAGGTCTCGGCAGGCTGGGGCTCAGGCTTCGGTCCTCGCCACTGTTGTAGCATCCACCACAGTGAGGGTGATAGCCATGTCTGGCTCCCTCTCTTGGGTCGTCATAAACGCGTCTACGGGCATCGAGGGTGTTGCGTGCATCACGGTCACGGCCGAGACGCTGATGCACCGGGACTGTGGTGCGCTACACGCTTCCTTGTGGCTCCTGGTGGACCGACGTGTCCCTACTGAGGTGCTCCGAGGGCATATGCTGGCTGGTGTCGATCCCGCATCGCTGAGACAACGAGCTTTTGGCTTGCTGTGCCACCGCATGCTCGAGCAGCTTGCGAATCTCGTAGTGGGCCCGACGATCCTCAGGCGTCGTGCCCTTTAGAAGGCCATGGAGCAGGGCCGCTGCAGTGATGATGTTCTGGCTTGTTCGGGCAAAGTGAGGGAGGGTGATGAGGACACGCCTACGATGCCCAATAATAATCCCAATCTTTCATGGTGCTTAAATACAAAGACTTAATATAATCTTAATTTTGTTCTCTGAATTATTTCTTGGATGACAAGCTAAATTTATATCCAATAAATTATGCACTAGCTTGACTGAACTGTCCGCAATTTAAAACCAAATTTATCACCGAAAGGAAAATGATATGAGGTGATAATGTCCCAGAGTAGCAATGTGGGTATAACACGTATATTTCCAAAGATCAAGTAGCCTCTAGCAGCAGCAGGTAATATTCCGAGACAAAAATTCCACTAACAGTGGCAGACAGCAGGTCATAGAGTAGACAAATTAATCTCACGGAAACAATAGATGCAAACAAGCCAAACTCGATAGATGTATGTATTGACACCACCAAATAACTATCTCGATTAATGGATCTCAAGTAGTATCAGCCATAGATAAAAGGGATCAGCTTATAGCAGTATATGTAAACTAAACCCTAGGATAATCCTTCCACCCGTGGCCACGACGAACTATGATCAGAAGATGGGGAATTGAATCAATTCCAGCACGAGTCCAAGGATCAATCCTTGGGCACACACCAACACAAACCTCATAGGGTTTCGAAATGGTAAACCTCTAGGGTTTCACAAGCGGCGGCTCAACGGGGAATAACTCCACGAATAAAATCCAATCTCACCTTTCTTACATGCCGACCCTGGCCTTTTATTAATGTGCATGCAGGCACTCTGGACTCCACAAGGCCAGAACCAGGTTCAGCTCAAACAAGTGCACGCAGGCACCATGACCATCTAATTGACTCCAACTATGACTCATACACATGACTCCGACACATAGGTGACCTGAACCAAAATCATAAAAGGAAGCAAACTTGACATGCTAGCTACGACTTCGTCTCAAAGGAAATATACTAAAATAATGCGGCTACATTGCTAATCACCATATTTAGCCTTCCTAATCAAACAAAGCCACTAGCAACTCACGTCAATAAAATTGGAGCCTTCATCAACTTGCTTCATATATCCGGTGGCTTCTTAAATTGGCATAATTTCTTTTCTTTGGATAAATTAGCTCCATGAAATATAATCAAGTTTGGCATAGTAGCAGTAAAATCTATATTTCTAGCCTTCATCACATTTTGCTTCGCATCAAAAGAAAATGAACAAAACTAAATAACTTGACGAGCCATGGTCTCATCATCCTCTCTCCCTTGAAACAAAGCCGTCCTCGGCTTTGATATATTCTTATGTGTATCTTGTGCATCAAATACATTTTGAGAAGCCATGTGTTCATCATTGTTCCCTTCTTGAAACAAAGCCGCCCTCGGCTTTGGTGTATCCTCAAGTGATATCTCCATCTTGCAGTTAATTTCAGAAAAATCAGGAGTCATAACTGAAACATCTTGACTGTCATTACGAGTCATAACTGAAACATCTTGACCACCATTACTAGTAGTTACTAAAGCAACAGTAGTCGCATCATTAGGACCATCAAATAAAACAGTTCGTGGCCTTGAGATTTCATTGAATGATTCATTATTAGTTGAAGCAACAACCACATCATGCTCCCCAAACTACATAGAAGATGTATTTAGAGCTGCTTTTGCAATTTCAGACCCGTTACAAGTTGCTTCAGAAACTATATCATTTTCTCCCTCTAGAGCTAAAGCCACCATCAGCTTTATTATAATTTCAGAAAATTTATTTGCAGTTCCCTTCGCTGAAGTGTTCAAAGTATTCTCTCCCTCTTGAAGCAAAGCCGTCCTCGGCTTTGGGGTAATTTCAGCAACCTTTTTCTTCATTTTCAAAGTAGCAAATACCTCAGCCTTAATAGCACTCTCAGGAATTGGTTTGAACACATGATTAACTCCCTTGTGCACAAACGAATAATTATTAGAATGACAACCATGAGTAGCATCAAGATCAAATTGCCATGGTCAATCCAACAATAAGTGACATGTAGTCAATGGTGCAACATCACAATCCATAGTATCAATATATGTTCCAACTAAAAATTTAACTCTAGCCTTATGAGTAATTTTCAGTGTACAACTTTGATTCATCCATTGCATATAATGCGGCGTTGGAAGCCTCCACATAGATAAAGACAAAGCATGAACAACATCTGAGCTAATGACATTAGTGAAACTACCACTGTCAATAATTAGGTTGCATACCTTATCCTTAACTGTGCATTCCGACTTAAATATGCTGGAGCGTTGCCCCTTCACAGTAGCAACAGTACCATCACTATGTATATTACTTGCCATCATAGATAATCCATCATCTGTATCATTAATTTTATGCTCAGACTGAGTATCACAAGAAGAAGCACTAGGAGACAGCCCCAATGTAGAAGAAAGATCAGCACTCCCATGCATAACTGTCGGTTCGGGCACTGCAGCCTTCTGCAACAACTGAGAATCTGCTTTCTTCAGTTGCTTAGAACTATCAATTGACTTGGTGGTTAGAAATTTGAAACCATACACTTCAGCTACCATTTTCCTTGACCAAAATGGAGAAAGAAATAGGCGTTGTAGCACAACCTTTATATCGCTCCATGTCCAACAAAGAAATTCTTTGTCATAGTCAATCCACCAATAAAAAACATCGTTAGCTAAAGTCTTTTCTGCATAATATATATTTGACTATTGGAGTGGACGACCCCGGAAGAAATCCTCCTGACTTTCTTCCCAATCAAAATACTCTAGGTGACTAGATGCTAGAGATAGCTTAGGCAAAGATTTAACTTCCTTGACCAATTTCAAATCAGACATTGAAAAAGAAAATCCAAATGCACCGTGAGCAACCCAAAAGCTGATACCAACTGATGAGGACACGCCTACGATGCCCAATAATAAGCCCATTCTTTCACAGTGCTTAAATACCAAGACTTAATATAATCTTAATTTTGTTCTCTGAATTATTTCTTGGATGACAAGCTGAATTTATATCCAATAAATTATGCACTAGCTTGACTAAACTGTCTGCAGTTTAAAAACAAATTTATCACCGAAAGGAAAATGATATGAGGCGACAATGTCCTAGAGTAGCAATGCGGGTATAACACGTATATTTCCAAAGATCAAGTAGCCTCTAGCAGCAGCAGGTAATATTCTGAGACAAAAATTCCACTAATAGTGGCAGACAGCAGGTCACAGAATTGACAAATTAATCTCACGGAAACAATAGATGCAAACAAGCCAAACTCGATAGATGTATGTATCGACACCACCAAATAACTATCTTGATTAATGGATCTCAAGTAGTATCAGCCATAGATAAAAGGGATCAGCTTATAGCAGTATATGCAAACCAAACCCTAGATAATCCTTCCACCCACGGCCACGATGAACCATGATCAGAAGATGGGGAATTGAATCAATTCTAGCACGAGTCCAAGGATCAATCCTCGGGCACACACCAACACAAATCCTCGCAGGGATCCGGAACGATAAACCTATAGGGTTTCACGAGCGGCGGCTCGACGGGGAATAACTCCACGAATAAAATCCAATCTCACCTTTCTTACATGCCGACCTTGGCCTTTTATTAATGTGCACGCAGGCACTCTAGACTCCACGAGGCCAGAACCAGGTTCGGCTCAAACAAGTGCACGCAGGCACCATGACCATCTAATTAACTCCAACTATGACTCGTACACATGACTTCGACACACAGGTGACCTGAACCAAAATTATAAAAGGAAGCAAACTTGACATGCTAGCTATGACTTCATCTAAAAGGAAATATACTGAAATAATGCGGCTACATTGCTAATCACCTTATTTAGCCTTCCTAATCAAACAAAGCCACTAGCAACTCACGTCAATAAAATTGGAGCCAATCATCAACTTGCTTCATATATTTGGTGGCTTCTTAAATTGGCATAATTCCTTTTCTTTGGATAAATTAGATCCACGAAATATAATCGAGTTTGGCATAGTAGCAGTAAAATCCATATTTCCAGCCTTCATCACATTTTGCTTCGCATCAAAAGAAAATGAACCAAACTGAATAACTTGACGAGCCATGGTCTCATCAGAGGGCTTCATCATCGGTGATGATCCTCTGGTTTACGTCGCGGGCCATGGCGCGCGCGCCCACCGTCTTCGTGGCGTTCGATCTCCCGATCGAGCTCTGCGCATTCCTGCTCAAGCTGGAGTCACGCTTCCTCGATCTCCCGGTGTTGGGCTTTTAGCTGCTACACCCTCATGCGAGGTAGGGCCGCTGTCTCCCCCTCGGCCTCGTCGCCGAGGTTGTGCACCAAGGTAGCCTCCTCCTCGGAGACGCTTTTGATGTGTCCCTTGGACGTGTCCCTTGGGTGTACCCGTCATGAAGCATTCCCGAGAGGGGTGATGGCTCCCCCTGCTGGAGTCAGAGCCAGAGGGCAACCCCGGCTCCTCTGCGAGGAGATCATGGAGAGATTTTACAATGTGTTCGATCACCCCCACAAACTCATTGTCCACGGGGGACGGGGTCATGCGCTGGGCCACAAGGTGGCCAACGGTCGTCACGGCGTTGCGGAGACTGAACAAAAGCACTGTCGGAGCGCTCCATGTGGGGTGTTCTAGAGAGAGGGTGAGGCGGCATGGGTCCTCCCTAGACGGCTAGGGTCCTAGGAAGACGTCGAGCTGGCACTCAAACCTCCCGTAGTTGAGGCTGATGGAGGGGAGACGTTGGATGGTGGCGTGAGCCAATGCCAACTCTTCTCCCACCGTGACGATGATGTCCAGGTCACCAAAATGCATGTGTGTGCCCGGGACCTAGCTGATTCCATGGCTAGCCATCCATGGCCTGATGTTAATGTTGGAACGCACAAAGGTCCCCTACCTAGCGCGCCAACTGTCGGTGTTTCGAGTAAACACCAATGAGTAAATTTGTATTATTGTGCATCTGGCCCAGATGGTGTGCTAAAAAGACACAAGGTTTATAGTGGTTCGGGCGAAATGTCCCTACGTCTAGTTCATGGTTGCTGCTCGTGTTATTTGCACTGAAAAGTTCATAGTAGGGGGTACAAATGGGTGAGAGGGACAGGTCCTAAGTCTCTGATGGAAAGGTTGAAAGGACGCTAAGAGCTCGATTGCTGCTCAACTGTATGTTATATGATGCGTGGTGTGTTCTATTGATCGATCCCCTTAGTGGGGTGCCCTGCCTTCCCTTTTATAGACTAAGGGGAAGCAGGGATTACAGATGGGAGAAAGAAAAAAACTAGAGGCAAACAAGGTCCTTTGAAGGTGTCAGGTCTTCCTTTTCCTCTGAGCCAGCCATGCTGATACGGCAGACGGCGCTAGGGATAGCTCCATGTTGGGCGTCTATCCGTTGATGATGCCATGCTCTAACTTGATCAACAGGTGGTCATGTCCCATCTCACCCCGATGGGCGGCGCGACGGACCGAGGTGTCGATCCACAACCCCACGGGGAACGGACGACGCAGTGACTGCACGTCCATCACTGTAGAGGATGTGAGTCTCCTCTTGGACCATAGTGGTTGTCGTATGGTTCCATCAGGATCTACGCCTGAGGGCCAATGGCGACGCCCACAACACTGTAAAACAAATGTCGGCGCCTACAACACTGTTTGGGCTCTGACATGCCTAGAAGGGCCTTAAAGCGCTCATCTTGTCATATCCTAATGGTACTTTCCTACAGGCATGCAGGGTATGGTCCTCGGTATTGCGGTTGACTTGAATGCCCTGCCTTATCTACGCGCGTGGTTATGAAGGAGCGGCGCGTAGACGTCGGGCGAGGCAAAGCCAGCCCCTGGACGTCGAATGAGGCGGAGCCTACCCCTGAACGTCAGGTGAGGCGGAGCAAGCCCCGGACGTGGGGCGAGGTGGAGCTAGCCCCCGGACATCGGGCGAGGCGAAGCCAGACCCCGGACGTCGGGCGAGGCGGAGCTAGCCCCCGAACGTCGGGCGAGGCGGAGTCTGCCCCCAGGGGGTCGGGTGAGGCAGAGTCTGCCCTCAGACATCGGGTGAGGCGGAACCAACCTTTGGGGGTTGGACATGATGGAGCTAACCTTCGGTCGTTTGGATAAGAGGTGTAGTCGTGTTCTTGCCTATTCAGAAGCATCAACGTTTGATGGTTATTAGCTCCTCCTCTTTTGGTACCCCAGTATTTGGTCCCCGACACCTTGGCACATAGGTATGCTGATGAAAGTCATCGGTAGAGTTGTTGACCTTGCAAAGATGACTTTTGTAGTGCTCCTCATCGAGATTCATAGACATCAGGGTGCGAAGAAGTCAGGTGAGCCTACCAACACAAAATTGCACCATGTTGATGAACAACCGTACCACACCGCCCCTGCATAGATCTAGCAAATAAACACATGGATCACTGCCTAGAGTGAGCCCAACCATTTCCATTATCTTCCAAGTCCCATGAGCACCATTGACCAAATCAACTACCATGGATGACATTGAGAAAGGCGCCAAGGTGGGAGCACTATGAAGTAGGCAGGGGTCCTTTGTGTCATTATTAGCGATAGGGGTCGCACGACATCATCGCTTGAAGGGCAAGGGCCACGCACAACTGTTGATTAGAGGGGGCAGATCTACTAGCCACCAAAGTCACGCCACAGACCATTGACATGTGAGATATGCGAAGTGAAAGGTATGATTGGTGAGAAGGAAAGACCTGAGGGAGGGTGAAGCACCGAACAGAGATCGAGGAGAGGAAGGCACCAGTGGGAATGAGAGACTGTGGGAGGGATAGAGGGAAACATGTGTCGCTCGGTGAGAAGGAGAGACCAAGGGAGGGAGGGGGTGCTCAATGGGGAGGAGTGGTTGGCGGCTCAGATTGAGATTGGGAGGTGTTAGTTTCTAGGGTTGGAGAGAGGTTAAATGGACTTGGGCCTCAATTTCTAGATGAGTGTCTTTTAAGGGGTACACCTCTAAAAATGGTCCTCGTTTTTAGTGGCGAACATCATAAGAGGTTCACCTCTGTTAATTGATTTTTGAAGATGATAGCTTATTCGTCTATCACTGTAAATGGGTCAACCGCCTCTAAAAATCGTGAAGCATTTTAGGAGATCAGAACATATTTTGCTTGCCTCTGAAAATAAAGGGTTGTCTCTTGAAATGTTGTTGTAGTAGTGTCAGGATAAATACATTGTTAGTTGTTATTCTAGTAGGAACAAAATGTGGACTATTGTGAAGAATAGCATAGATATTTATTAACCTCTGGTTTCACAAACATATGATTCAAGGAATAAAACCATAATATTGTTGGGAAATTATTATTATTATTATATATTATTATTATTATTATTATTATATATATTATATTATTATTATTATTATTATTATATATTATTATAATTCTACCAACCTTCTCTTCAAACCCTAGCCGCCGCAATCCCCTTTCCACCCACCCCCGGCCTACCCACGCCGCCACCTCCCAGAGGCTATAAGACAACCAATGCTAGCGTCCTACCATAAACATTCTGCTTTCCCATTCATCGACGATACACCTAACTCTCGGCGCATCGCCATAAAGAAATCCTCTATATGATTATAAGCTCTGAGATGGAAACTATCACAGGAGTTCCGATCTTGATGTACCTCGTACCCGTTGCTCCACCGCCGCCGCTGTGTAGGTAGATCTCCATCACCGACGAGTTGTGGCCTGCTATTTAGAAATTTCTAATGGCTCAAGAGAAGGGGAAAAATATTGTTACAGGTATTCTCTATCTATGGAAATTTTACATTATTAGTTTGGGTTGAGATTTTTCAGATTTGTGAAATATTGGGGTCAACCCCTTTCTCGGGAAACCCTAATCGACTAACACCGGCCCTTCTTCTTTCGGCCCAGCGCCACCGATGAATCCCCCGCCCAGGTTGTTTCCAATTCCATTCGGGGAGCTCCACGGCTGTGACGGCGACGGCTGCGCCTCCGATCCGGATACCTGGCCTCTGCACCACGTGCTACGCCGTGGCGTGCACTGCCGCCTCTGCAGCTCCTGTATCCTCCTCTCCCACCGCTCGTTGTACTGCTGCCGCTGCATCTTCCTCGTCACCTCGCCGTCGTGCAACTACGACGATGGCGACACGCTCATGGCCCCTCCAGCCCCAACTGTCACCTGTCAGGTTTGCCGCGAAGGCCGTCGCGCACCTCCCGTGCCTCTACTACCCCTGAGCCCCCCGCCGACGGCGTCTTCGTCTGCCCTCCCTGCACCGCAGGCCCAGAACGGAAGGCCCTTCACCTACGCGCCGCCCTGCAGGCAGCCACTCGACGAGCGCGGCGCGAGGGTCCTCGTCCTGGGGTCGCGCATAGCGCTGGCGCTGCTGCAGCGGCACGCGACCGCGGCGCGCGCAGCCGCGGAGCGGCTGGCCCGGGAGGCGCAGGAGGCTCGGAAGAGGGCGAATGACGCTCTTAAAGTGGCCTACAACCTCGGTAAGAAGGAAGATCCTTCCTGGGTCGTGCCGCAGTCCCTCGAGAATGACCTAGCAGCGTCTGAAGAAGAAGGCAATGAGGGTGAGGCGAACGTGGGGAAGGTGCTGCTAGTGCGGCGCAACGCGATGCCATCGCTGGCCACGCTAACCATCGGCACGGGGGGCAGTGTTGTGCCGATGGCTCTCGCCGAGGCCCAGCAAACGCCCCCGTCGTCTCAATCAAAGCCGCTTTTCGACCTCAATGAGAATGCGGTTGAGAATGACCTCAATGACAACGCTGCCGAGAATGAGGCAGAGGCTGTCCAGGCTGAGCCCACCCCACATCGGGCGCTTAACTCCTTCAACGTGAAGGAGGTGGCGCTTAACTCCTTCGACATGAAGGAGGTGACGATGGCTGCTGCAGAAGCAGCCAGGGCCAGCCCGCCGACACCGCAGACGCTGCAGCTGTTCCCAAGCGCCAAGGCAAGTTCCAGTACCAAGATGCCGCGTACCAAGAAGCCGAGTACCAAGAGGCCGCGGACGCTGCAACTCTTCAACGATGATCGAGCTTGATGCTGCCAAACTGATGAAGTGATGCTGTTGTGAGGTGTTTTGTTCTATACTTTATCTGAACTTCCCAAACTTCTTGGCCAGTGATTTCAGGTGGGGGTATTTATGCTACTTGCGTGCCCCAGAATTGAATTTCAGACCAGTTCTTGTTGAATAGTTAGTTTTATCGTCTCTTACATTACAGCTTGGTTTGCACTTTGTGCATACCAATGTATGATGCTATTTGCAGTTACATGTATGATGTTTGATGTATCGTCTCTTAATAGCTTGGTCTGCACTTTGTGCATGACTTTGTATGACGCTATTTGCAGTGAACAATGTAATGGATTCAGGGTGTTTGAAACTTGATTCAGTATGTTATTTGCTACTTTATAAATTCCAAATCCTCCATGAGGTCATCTCAATATCCATACGGTTGCTGTGTGCTTTTACTTAGCCTTTGTTTGGATGCTCATGTATCTACCTTAATCCATGTGTGTTGGAGTGGTTGGTGTGGAATTTAAACTGGATTGAGGTGAATACATAGGCATCCAAACAATGTAATGGATTCAGGGTGTATGATGTCGAGGTCTGCTATCTGTTTAGTGTTTATACTGTCAGTTTGAAATGTCTACAAACTGAAGTGCATTATCTGTATGAACTTTGCTCCCCAGCTTACGGTCTCCAGGACAATTCTTCTGATTTGGATGTAACCTTCAAACGAACAATTGATCTAGCAATACTTAGTTATGGATCAGAATGAGAATCCGAGGATTAGAAAGTATGCAACATATCATTTCTTATATATTATATATATTCAACTTGGTGGCTAATTTACACCGCTCGCTTTGTACACTATATTCATGATCCTAATCTAGAATTGCATCAGGAACGAGCATGTTCCTCATCCCCTCTGCCCAAAACCACATAGGGAAGCAATGATCAGAACCCAGATAGAGGGAAGGCTTCGCCATCGAGGCTCGAAAGATCGTCACTCAGTGATTCAGTCCTCATAATCTGCTGTGTCTTGCAGGCCCCTAGCTCATCCGAGAGCCTCTCGCACAGCTGTGGTACATTTCAACAGAATTGCACTTTTAGATGTAGCACCGCATATAAAGGGCATACCCAGTGCAGAGAGCTCCCGCTCTGTGCGGGGTCTGGGGAAAGGTGTCAGTGGCAAGCCTTACCCTCGCCTGTGCAATGCGAGGAGACCGCGACTCGAACCCGGGACCTTCCGGTCACAGGCGGTAAGACTCTACCGCTTGCACCAAGCCCGCCCTTCGTAGCACTGCATATACATCTGCAATAATTTAACTGGCAAAAAGAATGTAATATTTGGAGTGCATTGTTACCTGTCTATACAATGTGGAGTCCCCATGGGATTTCCTAAGTTCTACAACATATAATGATGGCCCAAGCTCAAACACCTGAAAGATCAGAATTGTACTGTAAGACCAACTGATATATATTCTTTTCTGCATTGAATTGAATAAAAGGAAGGTGTCCTGTGTCATTTTACCTCGGTGCACACCAAAAATGATGACGGATTCCTGGAATTCTTGGAACATTTGCTATTCTTCAAGACTTTGAGCTGCAAAACAGCATGATTTTTAGTTCAGTTCAGCTATCCTATCAATTTATATAAAATTATGCTATAGTGATTATAATATATGCTTATCTACCTTGCTTGACCCCCTATTGACTTCGAATCCCATCTCCATCACAACGCTCTCGATCTTGTCAAATAAATCCTTGGGTGGATGCGTTGAAGTGAACCGAATCTTTCTTTGAGCTGCATCCTGCAATGAATCCACGAACCATAAAAGTGAGGTAGATTTTCATGTCTGACTTTTTTATCAACATTCAACTCTCAATGTGCAGGTATCCAGATAGGCTCATGGGGATAGTGCTGACTGAGCTATGTGCAGTTTATAGAGAGAAAAGCATGGACTATACTAACGTTGTGCTGTTAATTGAACTGTACAAATATAGGGAATCAATAATGTATAAACACAAACCTCTTCCTCGAATAAACCAGAAAGATCAAGGGAAGAAGCCATTCCGATCAACTGAAAAGCATTGATATGAGTACACTTTTCCTGTGCTGGTTCATCAATTTGCTTCAGGAACAAGAAATCAACAGTCAGTTTTAATCAATATGAAACCAAAAGAATTGAGTAGTTTATCCTATTCCTATGTCCTCTCAAAACTTTATATACCTCTTTTATTGAGAGAACTGAACCGGGAAGGACCTCTTCATCATCATCGTATGGAACAGCAGGTACATAGTCCTTCTTGAACCACTCATGCTCTCTGATCCCTGTGATGTTGATCCTCTTCATCGGATTTGGTTCAAGGATCCTTTTAAGAAGGTCCTGTGCGGCAGGTGAGAGCCACTTTGGGATCTGACAGTCTCCCTTGAAAATCTATATACCAACAGAGCAATTTGGTACTGTCAAGATGGTCTCTCAACTTCTGTAGATTGCAAAATTTCAGAGCTTATTTTGTACTAATACCAACCTTCTGATAAAGAACAACAAGATTCCTGTCATCGAAGGGAAGGTAACCAACAAGCATCACATAAAGAATTACTCCACAAGACCAGATATCTGACAAGGAGCCATCGTAACCTCTGTTTTGCAAAACCTGCATGAATTTATCACACAATTAGCACCTAGAGGAGAAATGAAAGAACTTGCTTATTTCGTACTACTTTCTGTTGTCGGTTTTTACCTCAGGAGCTATGTAATTGGGGCTGCCACATGTTGTGTGCAGAAGTCCATCATTCTGAAAGTTGTGAAGTGCATGCTGTTTGTTAAATTACGCATACAGAGGAATAATTATATATACAGCACAAAGCTGATCAAATCATATCATCGTACCCCGAGATGTTGAGGTAGAGCACTAAGGCCGAAGTCAGAGATCTTGATGTTTCCTTTCCTATCAACAAGAACATTCTCTGGCTGTAATAGTAGAATAAAGAAGAAAATTGCTGTCACAGAAGAATCAAAGCCCTACTTGAGTTCCACGCTGAAAAGTAGTATATGAATGCAAGAGAAGCAACTGATAAGCAATTCTAGCATCTACAACCGGATGTAACGACAGATTAACAATTATGTGAATACCTTAAGGTCTCTGTGGTAGACACCTTTATCATGGCAGTAGCTGACACCATCAATTAGCTGCTGGAAAAGCCTCCTGCCCTCGTGTTCAGACAGTTTTCCCTTTATAGCCTTTGATAGTTACAATGGGAGCAGAAACGAGTGTTAAAAAGATGAGGCGCTAGTTTTACATGCAAACAAACAGTATTGATGATGTAGTTTTGGTGGCTTACAATCCTGTCGAAGAGCTCGCCTCCGTTAACAAACTCAAGCACCATGTAAATCTTTGTTTTACTAGCAGCAACCTGCAGAGAGAAATTGATCACAATATCAGTCACCGACCCTTTTTTTTGCTTCCAGTTCCACACAGGTCACTTAATCATTGTTATTCCGTCTTAACATCCCAGGGCGTTGGATATTTTCAGCAACTACGGCCTGAATGAGATAAGGGTAGAACAATGGCTTTGCAGGACGGGATGTAAACGATTGCTGCAGGCAGACAAATTTAGCTTGTTTCCCTGCATCTTTCCCCGGCTCAGTTTGGTCCTCATCACAATTATTATCCTGAATGCTCAAGGGTTCTTTGATTCTAGTACTAGGCGTACTCGATGCCAGTGTTTTGTAGGGAAAAACAGCATGTTCAGCTGGTGGTGATATAATCGTGGATTATTACTACTGGCTGGTTTGGTGTGAGAGAAAAATACTGTTGTGGCTAGAAATTTACGACCTTTTACGACCAAGCGAACAGGCTGAAAGGCTTCCTTAGGTGAGGGAAGTTGTTGAGCCTGCTCCTCCAAATCATCAATCCCCAAACTGTTCCGCGGTTCTGTCGTCTCTGTGATCCGGATCGGTGAGATTGGTTGCTGCAAGCCAACAATGACTGCTCCGGAGCCCAGAGACCGATCACAGGAAGGCACACAGAGTTGGTGACCGCGGGCCGGGGATGGATGAGCCAAGGGGCCGTGGAACACGTGTGCGGGGCCCGCATGACAAGTGTTGCGAGCAGGCCCACGCGGTGTGGCCGTGACATGGTGCACCCAGCTCACGAGGAATGCTTAACACAGTACCCGCCTGGCCAGATGTACGGGACCGTGTGAGGCCGACGTGGCGGGCCCACCAGGGAGCCGGCCACATGTAGCCTTAGCCACATGGCCCGACGGGTAGCCCACAAGAGGCATAATTGCCCTTTTTTCTTGGGAGTTATAAATCATGGTTAAAAGTATTGATGACATGTGAGAAAAAAAATAGTATTTATTGGCGGATAAGTCATGATACGACCAAACAAGCCGGCTTTGCGTACCGCCCGGTGGGCCCAGCCCTTGGTGGCTACTGTGGGTAGCGGAAACCATTAATTCGGCCGGCTCGGCTCGGGTTCAGTAGAGACGAGACGAGACGTACCTGACGCTTTCGATGTGAACACTTCGGACTCGGAACACTGCAAACTGTGAGGCTTGAAATGTCTCGCTTGAAATGCACATGGTTTTCACCACAAAAACTCAACAAACTGTGAGGCTTGAAATGTCTCGCTTGAACACTGCAAACTTTTTTTCTTGTTATTTATTACTACCACAAATCCACAATCAATTTCACAAAAAAAATCTGGGCAAATCGCATCGTTTTCTTGCAATTTTTTTTTTTGTTGAGTTTTCATTCAAGGAGCCCGTGAGTCTTCTCTTTTGCTTTGGAACCCCCGAGAGGCCAAGAGGTCTGGGACCTGTTTGGCTCCTCTTTAAGCCGTTTCTGCTGATTTATTCGACTGATTTGTTTAGAGAAAAAAAATACTATATCATGACCGATAAATCAACTTATAAGTCGGTTTATAATGACAGCCGAAAAGAGCTCAGAATAACCAGGCGCAGGCCTCTATGGTGGTGGTGTGGCGAGGCGAAAGCGCTTCATGCCCCCACCGTGACCGGACAGGGGCAGAGGGGCTTATGGAACCAAAACAGAGCTAGCGGCCGGACTAAACTCCGGCGAGATGCCGAGCGGCGCTGCTGGAAGGACCGGCCGGCGGTCAAAGCTCCCGCGGGTGTTTTCCGCGTGAACAGCATTGAGAAGCAAGCGACGAGAACTGGCAGAGGAGAATTAATTGTTTCTTCCGCGCAAGCAAAACCGCTAATCCTTATCTTGGTTCCAAGTAAAAGCCACATGTTCCGTTACTTGCAAGTTAGTACAACTTGGTAGCCTAATCTCTTACGGAGCACTACAAGTTAATTCATTTCTAGCGTCATGGCAGCCCACGGGATCGGATATCCTACGAGTCCAGACAAAGAATTGGTAGTCCAGCTGGAATTGGAAGGAGGAGAAGCATCCGTCCAGCAAGAAATGAACCACGGCAGGGAATGAATGATAAGAAGAAGGGGAGGTTGAGGTTTGGTGTGACACGCACACGCACACGCCACGCACCTCGTGCAAGCGGACGACATTTGGGTGCTTGAGCAGCTTCAGCGTCCCGATCTCCCTTCTAATCTGCCAACGCCAGGAACAGAAATGAAGCTGTCAGTGGACGATGGTCGACGGCCGGCGGACTGGATTGAAATTCGAAACGGTCCGAGCAGCTTCATCAGCGTACCTGGTCGTCGATGCGGAGGGAGAGGATCTTGCTGCGGTCGAGGATCTTGATGGCGAAGTGGCCGCCGGTGCCGATGTGGCGCGCGTACTTCACCTTGCCGAAGTTGCCTTCCCCGAGGGTCCGCCCGATCTCATACCTCCCCAGCAGCGACGCCCGCGTGCACTCCGCCCCCGCCGGCTCGCCGTTCACCATTCACAAACGCACGCGCGCCGGATTGCCGAGAGAGGTCGTGTGGCCGACCTTGCTGATCCGTCAATCTCTCTGTCTCTCCCGGTCTCGCTCTGCTCTCTGGGATGGAACCGGCCAGCTGAGGAACGGCGGACGGATGGATGAGGCAGGGAGGGAGGTGGAGGGAGAGGGTGGAAGGGGCGGGGTACTTATAGCTCCGTCCTGCTCTTCTTCTAGCCTCAGTCGTCGTCTACCCTTCTCCTCTTCCCTTCTTGTCTCTTGTGTTGCAGGCAGAGCCTTTCGCTTGCTTGCTCTCCGTCGCCTCAGCCTGAGGTTCCGTGCAATGTAACCGGATGGGCAACTGGTAAACGCACACGCAAAAGCTTCTGTCGACGACTATTAATTATTACGGAAATGGGACAAATCCACGCGGGCTTGCTGCTGCTATGTCCACCACAGCTTCGTACCTCCACAAAACACAAATAAATAAATAGCCGTCAAGCCATGAACTGTGCTTCTGTTTGATTGCGTTAGTTATCTTCATAGCCAATAAAATGAAACAATTTCTGTGAAACTTCCAATAAGATATGATCAAACGATAATTCTATTTTGCTAGGTAGTCAAAGAAATAGCCAGATACCTTAGCCAAATGGCTATAAACTATAGACACAAATATATGTACTCCAAGTCTAAAATACATATTTTCTTTATCCTTTTTCCCAAGAGTCCCCTTCACATTTGACGCGGCCAATACTAACACAATATCAAAGAGTTTCATTAAAACATCCAACAAACACATAGACAAGACTGTCGATCAGCTTGCCAAAGAAAAACCATGTGGTAATCAAACATCGTTAACTCGTTTGAAGTTTTGGCAATAGTTCGATTTTTTTTTGTTTGATTGCAAAAGGAGTTCGATTTTGTGCAAATAGTACTCGGACCATTTGGGTGAAATTACCAAATTTAGTTTACTATTTTGCCTGCTTGCGGACACTCTAAAATGGAATCTGTCTCATTGCCTAACATAGTAGCATCTCTAACGTATGTAGAGGAACAACTTGACCACACAACAAGCTACCGTTGCATCGCAATTGCCCCACAACCCATCGCAATCACCTTTTTTATTTTGGTGGTGGTAGCCACTAGAATATGTGATTTGTAAGGGTTTTATGGACTCGAAGCTTATTTAATGTCTTTCTCTACAAATATAATCACAAGTAAGCCTAAACTCTTGTGCTATTTTTTGTTATTTTCCGAAAAAAGTCTACTGTGTTTATCCTAAGTTGTTAATTCACATGCTTGATTGTTGCACCAACAGAACACATGGTAGCTTTGCAGTATGTTTACGCATACTTCATTTTTGATGTATGACGGTCACGCTATGCAACACAACATAAACAAAAAATATACCAATTTGAGTTTTTGTGGTTGTTATTTGCAGTTTATATATACTTAACAACTTAAGTGATCTTTTCGCAACATATAGGTTTGTGTTTCTGTTTCTCTTGTGACAAGATCTCTACTACTTCCTCCATTCCAAATTACAAGTCGCTTTTGACTTTTCGGGTATAGCGATTTTACCAAAAAAAAAAGTCAAAACGAATATATCATAGCAAAATTGTTATCCTACAAAAGTTAAAGCGACTTATAATTTGGAACGGATGGAGTAGTAAATATGTTTATCTTGTGTTGCTGAAAGCATGGGTGACCTTAGCAGTTTTCTTCTTTCCCCCTGTTCTCTGTATATACGGAGGAACGGGGCTTTACGTCATCGGGCGGTAGGAGAAAACCGCCCAGGGCTGGAGGCCCATACTGGCGCCGACGTGGGCGGGGTCCCTCGTCGCTGCGGGGAGCGTCTACCTGGCTCACATGGTTTCCGTCGGTCGGCAAAGATTACCGTAAAGGCCTCGTCCCTCTGCCTGTCAAAGCGCATCGCGGGGGCAGTTTGGGAAACGAGCGTGTTGTGTTGTGGAATGAAAAGAACAACCAACGTGGCCTTGGACTGGACTGGACAGACAACTGGACAAGGGAAGGGATTTTAAAAAGGGAATAAAAGATTGCGTGCATGCAGCGCGTGTGTACAGTGAATGGATAAACAAAGCCGAGCTGGATGGCGTCAAGTAGCTGCGGGACGGGACGGTGGGGTCATCGGTGCTCGATTGACCACGCATTTGCTTAATTTGCTTCAGGAGTCTAGGGCTCGTTCGGCTAGTATTAAAGTCGGCTGAAGCTGATTAGATTCTAGCTGATAAACCGACTGATAAGTTAAGGAAACAAGCCCCTAGAGGAGGAGGGGGGTCGGGAGTTGCCATCGCGCTTCCTCCGCTCGACCCATTCATTCTCTGCCCGTACGCATCATCGTCAGCGCCCACGAGCGTACTCGTCTCCTAATACTAACTAAACGACGAGTCCTAATCCACTTGATTATATTATAGTATTAGGCTCCGTTCGCTTCGCTAAAAAAACAAGCATAAATACTGTTCCGGCTGATTTGGTGTGAGAAAAAAATATTGTTCTAGCTAAAAAAAACAGACTGAAAAAGACGGATTATAAAAGAAACGAACGGGGCCTTAATAGTTGATGAAAGGGCCCCACTGGCACTGCACGTCGGGGGAGCTTTTTGCTGCTCCGGCCTCCTCTTGAGGGGCTAGATTCGTTAGTGTGCGCCTTTGGCAGGCAATTGCTCGATCGGGACATGTTGGAATCAAAGAATTAAAATTAATGGACAGAAACGCCTCATGGGTCTCATGCTTTTTACCACTCCTGGTGCGCGTTTGATATCTCAATGTGGACATCGGTGACCACCCATTGTAGAGAGGGAGGGCAAAAAAGATGAGTGGGAGCAAGAGCCAACAAAACTTGTGGTTGTGAATTGTGATGTGGAGAACAAATAAAATCCTATATGTGTCTTTCCCGTTTCAGAGGCAGGGAACAGAACATACGAGGGCATGCCATGAATCACTCCATGCGTATATATTCTGCCATAAATGAATTGCTGTTGATCCTACAGACCATGAGATGGGCCGCTACACTAGCTATTGGGCACTGATGAGCACATATGTAGCAGTGAACACCAAGCAAGCGAGAACAAGTAGTTGGCGAAGTATCGGTGACGTGTTTCTTAGGGCTGCATATATGCCCGATCATTGCTCGTTGCTCATTGGCGAAGCTTCCATTATCTTTGGTGTTAAGCTGATGGAGTTGTGTACGGCGACTGCATGCACACGTACTTTTCCGAATTATTTTGCGGTTGAAGATTCCTTTTCCATGATTTGGGGGCCCCATGCTAACCGGATATACTGAAGAGACCTACTGGCTACTACACGTCAAGATCCTGTAGTATTACACTTCTAAAATAACGCACTGGGGACCCCGCCAATCTCTACGAACGGGATTGAAAAATCTAGCAAATCGATGTGGTGGACGGATCTGCTGGTTCAGAAGTGCATTTGATCTTTTTCTGGTCAGGTTTCATCAAATTTGTTCCGTGTCATTCACTGCTATAGAAAAGGTCTATAGCAACGAAATATTTTCTTAGGAGCAGCCAGTGATGGAGGCGTCTTTACAGTGGGCGTGCTATATTTTAGAAAAGGGTGTAAAGCACCGAAGGAGACTGTGTATGGTGTTGAAAAGGATTGTCTGACACACTGGACATTGCTATATTTTGTGCTTGAGCTACTCATCATAAAGGCTAAGTATGGTTGGTCAGACTGTAGTTTCAATGATCTATTGCGTCTCATGTCATAGTTGCTGCCACAACCAAACTAAGTTCCCGCCAACACATATCAAGCGAAGAAGGTTATAAGTCCATTAACAATAGTAGTTGAAAAAATCCATGCATGCCCCAACCAAAGTATTCTTTTTCGTGGCAACACATTCAACTCACTAGACAAACGTCCCATGTGTGGGGCCAGTCGATACAAGAACAACGACCTTTACGAGATGTGATTGCACACCCCCATAGGGGACAAGAGGAAGAATGGTGGGAAAAAGGTGGTACAAGATTCTCAACCCCAGAGGACACTCTATTAGGCAACGATGCAAAGCAGAGAATAATTCTTGCCTTGGTAATGTGGTACTTGCTAGTGGTCGACCGCTTGAGGCGTATGTTCCTAAACCCTAAGGAAGCCGCACTCATGACATGGTGGAATGATGAGCGCAAGGTGGTTGATGATGTGATTGCACACCCGGCTGATGGTACTCAGTGGCAACGCTTTGATGACAAGCACAAAGATTTTAGCGCTGACCCAAGGAATGTATGGTTTGGCTTGAGCACCGATGGAATGAATCCCTTTAATGAGAGGACCAACGACCACATCACGTGGCCAGTGATCTTGACCATGTATAACATCCTAATGTGGCTATGTCAGAAGAGAAAGTACCTTCTCCTCACTATTCTCATTTTGGGTCTGAAACAAGCAGGCATTGCTATAGATGTGTTCCTCGAGCATTTGATGCAAGAAATGGAGAGACTATGGAGGTATAGGGAGCCGATGTACGATGCGTTCCAAAAGGAGGACTTTATATGTAGAGCCATGATCTTTGTTACTACCAATGATTACCCCGTGTTGTTTGCTTTGTCTGGACAGATCAAAGAGAAGACGAGATGCTTAGTCTATTTGGATGGTACTACATGGGTGTACCTGGATGCATTCAAGAAGATAGCTTACCTAAGGTACTGACGCTTCTTAAAGACAAATCACAAATACTATAGCAAGATATACTTCAGATATTATAACAACAAGTCGGAGAATGAACCCCCTCCAGAGAGATGAAAAAACGGGCAACACGTGTTTGAAATGGTGAAAAACATGTGTTGTCCTCGGAAAGAAGAATCCGGATGGGACAAAAAAGATAGAAGCACACCTCCTGTCACCGGCGTACCTTTCAAGAAATAGTCAATCTTCTTTCAGTATCTGCCTTATTGGCTGAACTTGGAGGCCCCTCATGCCATTGATGCTATGCACGTACAGAAGAATGTCTTTGAGAGTCTCATTGCTACCTTGATGGACACAAGTAAGACAAAGGATGGTCTGAAATCATAGAAAGACATGGTGTAGCTAAATGTGATGCAGAGCTTCACCTGGTACCTAAGGGTAATGGAAAATACACTCTGCCCATGGCTAGCTTCAACCTGACCCCTGAAGAGAGGAGGGCGATATGCACTTTCCTTAGGGGGATCAAAGTTCCAACTAGGTTTTCATCGAATGTGAAGAGGCTAGTGTCGATGAAGGACCTATCAATAAAAAACTTCAAGGCTCACGATTGTCATGTGATGCTAATAGTGTTCCTACCCATTGCACTCAGGGCTATAAAAGCTAGAGTTCTTGAAAATGGCCATCGCCCGCATGTGCTACTTCTTTACGAAGATCTCACAGAAGACGATTAGCAAGAAAGAGCTGAGTGACCTACATGATTTCATGGTGAAGACCCAAAACCAACTAGAGATGTGTTTACCTCCTGCTTTTTTTTGATATAATGCCACATCTCATGATTCACATAGTTCATTAGATAGAGGCCCTAGGCCCTTGCTACTTGCATGAAATGTGGTCCTACGAGCGGTTCATGTTGGTTCTAAGCCAATATGTGCATAATCCAGCATACCTAGAGGGCTCCATGATAGAGGGTTACAATACTGAAGAAGTCATCGAGTGCTGTCAAGAGTACCTAAAAGTACAGAGATGGATTGATAAACCCGATTCTCGTCACAACAGTAGGTTGGCTAGAAAGGGCACCAATGGGAGAAAAGTGTTCATCGACTATGATTATAAAGAAGTGAGTCAGGCACATTATAGTATCTTGAAGAGTACAGAACTGATGCAAGCACATTGATGAACACTTGGCTATCATTAGTGAGGAGAGAAATGGTTGTATAGATGAGTGGGTTATGAAACAGCACAAGCAACGATTAACTACTTGGTTGAAGGACCAAAACATACCAATTGAAGAAACCACAGATGATATTACCATTAGTAGGTTGGCGACGGGGCCATCGAGACAAGTGACATCTTGAAAAGCGTATGAGATCAATGGGTACACATACTATACCCACACAAAGGATAGTACATGTGCGAACCAAAATAGTGGCGTTCAAATAGAAGCTCTCGAGGGAGTGGGGCGAAAGATCCAATTCTTTCGCATCATTAAAGATATATGGGAACTTGACTATAGAATGAATATAATGGTGACCCTATTTCGATGCCGCTGGATCATACAACACCAAATGAATGAGATTGGGTTGACAGTCATGGACCTTGAGAATCTAGGCTACCAAGATGACCCTTGGGTGCTCGCTTTACGTGTCGCACAAGTTTTCTATTTACCTGACCCACAAAGTAACCTCCCCCCAAAGAAGAAGACAACACGTGGTTGCCTCCGGGAAACAGCATATTATTGGAGTTGATGGTGTGGACGATGTTGATGAGTACAATAACTACACTAAAATGCAGCTATTCACAGAGTTTCCTAAGAAGATTAGTGTTGTGGAAAAGAATTTGCCCAAAGATATATAGCCATGGGAATGAAAAGGTGTCAAGGGGAAAGTTGTTACGGGATAGCTAGTTCTTTAACATGGAGTGTTTGTGTAAGTGTGTGTATCTGTGAGACTTCATTTATGTATGTTTGTGAGACTATATTTATGTATGTGTGTGCGACTATATTTATGTATGTGTGTGACTACCACTTTGTCAAATGAAGAAATGACCAAAATAAAAGTTGTAGATCTTGATGAGTTCTACAACTTTTATATTCATGACTTTTTCAGCTGAAATCATTTTGGGTATCAAAATATGGTTTGAAGTTGTCAATTTTTGAAATTCAAAATTTAAATTCTCCAAACTTTGTCACATGACAAAGATGACCAAACTAAAATGATAGAGCATGATTTTAGAAAATTTTAGGAAAAAAACCATCGCATTTGGAATTAGTATATGATTTCTCTTTTTAATCTGTGGCTAAAATTTGCAACTAGTCTTTCTCCCTCATACTAACACCAAATGCTATGGGAACACGTGTGATTTCTCTTTTTAATCTGTGGCTAAAATTTGTAACTAGTCTTTCTCCCTCATACTAACTCCAAATGCTATGTTTTTTCCTAAATTTTTCTAAAATCATGCTCTATCAATTTTATGTTGGTCATCTTTTCATGTGACAAATTTTGAACAATTCAAATTTTCAATTTAAAAAAACTACAACATGCAACCAAATTTTGGTACACTAAATGATCTCAGCTGAAAAAGTCATCAATATAAAAGTTATAGAACTCATCAAGATCTATAACTTTTATTTTGGTCAATTCTTTATTTGACAAATTATTAGCAAACATTGGTCACAAATTCATGAATCTCACACATAGTTTATGAAACTAGATGATAGATATGTCAATTTGTGAACAATGTTTGCTAACACTTTGTCAAATGAAGAAATGACCAAAATAAAAGTTGTAGATCTTGATGAGTTGAATAACTTTTATATTCATGACTTTTTCAGCTGAGATCATTTAGTATTTCAAAATTTGGTTTGAAGTTGTTGTTATTTGAAATTCAAAATTTGAATTGTTCAAAGTTTGTCACATGAAAAGATGACTAAACTAAAAGTTATATGTCTTGATGAGTTAGACAACTTTGATGTTCATAACATTTTTATTTGAGGTCATTTAGCATCCTTAAATTCTATTCGAAGTTTCGAATTTCAAATTTTCAATTTTTGAAATATGTTTTTAATTTTTTTGTAAAGAAGAAAATCTAGAATTATATATATCAGCAAATTGTTAATATATATATATTTTGTACATATATATATAATAATAATAAATATTATATTAATTTACTTTGTATTTTTATAATATATAATATACAGAATTAACAATAAAAAAATTGTTAAATATTTTTAGGGGCGGCTAGATCAGGAACCGCCCCTACAATTAGATTTGTAGAGGCAGCTCATAACTTCAACCGCCCCTACAAATCGGTCCCCTTATATAAGGAAAGGGGTGCGCGAGCTAGAAAATTGGCTAAGTCCTAGGCACCATTCTCTGTTTGGACACCGTCAGGTTGCCAGATTTTATGGCGGCGCCACCGCCGCTGTTGACGCCACCGATCGCGCGCTCCCTCCCTCCCTCCCTAGTGGTCCCTCCCCGTCAGCTAGGGTTTGAGGCAGCGGCGGTGGTCACGCGCTCCCTCCCCGATGTCCCTCCCTCCCCGCTGGCTAGGGTTTAAGGCAGCGGCGGTGGCGGTCGCGCGCTCCCTCCCTCCTTCCCTGGTGGACATCCCCACTGGCTAGGGTTTGAGGCGGCGGCGGCGCTTCCTCTCTCCCCAGCGGTCAGATCCTCTCCGGCTAGGGTTTGAGGCGACGGCGGTGACGGTCACGCGCTTCCTCCCTCCCTCCTCGACGGGCCCTCCCTGGCTGACATCCCCGCTGGCTAGGGTTTGAGGCAGCGGCGGCGCTTCCTCTCTCCCTGGCGATCAGATCCTCTTTGGCTAGGGTTTCAGGTAGCGGTGGCGGCGGCGGTCGCGCGCTCCCTCCCTCCCTTCCCGGCGGTCATGTGCTCCCTCCCTTCCTGGCGAGCGCACGCCCCCTTCCCCAGTGGCCATGCACTCTGGCGTCGCGCGCCCCCTGCCCCGGTGGCTGTGCATCCGACGTCGGCGTGCGCCCCCTGCCCCGAGCCCGCCACCCCTTGCTCCCCCGCGTCTTCTGCATGTACGCCCCATCCCCTAGTCCACCATTCTTGCTACACTGAGGAAGAACAGAGCTGCTCCTTAGGATGAATTATAGCATGAATTATTTGTCGATTATTATTTGCATGTTTGTGGTGGATGAATTATAACATAAATTTGTGGTGGATGAATTATAGCATGAATTTGTTGATTATTTGCATGTTTGTGGTGGATGAATATATCACAGTTAGAACAGAACATTCTTTTTCATAGTTAGATCACAATGAGAGGATGAATATGAGCTTGTTGCATGCTGTTGCCTCAAATGTATTATCTGTTTTGACACTAGTGGATAACTGAATGTTACTGTGGTTAATATCTTGGGTACATTTAAGGTCAATATCTAAAATAGAAATACCTATTGCAAATTTTTTTTATCTCAACTAAATGTATGTGCTTGTGCAGTATTGGTAATATTTCTGAATGGTTGCTAAACTATCAGGTCTAAGAATGTGTATCTTGCAATCATGAAATTAAAATTTTGAGCCAGTCATGTCACTGCTATGCTGATGTCTAGTTCAAATTATTTTTAGTCAGTCATGAAATTAAAATTTTGAGTCAGACATTTAAGTTGTCTCAGCTCATTAGTCACCTATCTGTGTATTAAATATTAATTAGCTTGTGTGTGCAACAATGCTTCCTTGTGCCGAATTTTTAGTTAAGTGTGACCTGATCCCTATGTGTTATATCCATGGTACTATGCATTACTATGTGTTATATCCTTAGTTAACTTACTGTTTTTTCCTCTCCTTTGCTCTCATATCCTTTGCAACAAATGCTGTTGTTTCTGTGATTATATATGGCAGTAGCTGATGCATTTTTGGCCTACTCTCCTCCTCTCTCCTCTTCTCACTTCACTCTACTTCTCTCCTCTCCTCTACTAATACTACTTCTACAACTCCTCTCCTCTCCTCTACTACTAGTACTTCTACTACTACTCTCCTCTTCTCTCCTCTCCTCTCCTATCCTTCTACTACTACTTCTACTACTCCTCTCCTCTCCTCTTCTATCCTACTACTTCTACTACTCCTCTCCTCTACTTGTACTACTCCTACTCTCATCTCCTCTCTTATATGTTTGGCAAGCAGTAGGTGCTATATTTTTTAGACAGGCAACGGCTGCTCTATTTTATTTGGCAAGCACTAGTTGCTTTCCTCTACTCTATGTTTGGCAGCAGCTGCTCTATTTTTTGGCCAACTCTCCTATCCTCTCCTCTCCTCTGTTTTTGCTTATGATGAAATTGTTCAACTCCATACATTATCTGGAATATGAGCTGATGATCAAGAACTTGTGAGGAATTGACATCATTACCAGCCGCCCCTACATTACCTTCTCGTACTTCCCTGTTATGATGTCTTTATGCTCCAAGTTCATGATCAAATGATGATTGACATGTTTATGAGGCCTCTACTTTTACTCTTTTTGTGATCTATTGCTGTCAAGTATTTTCTGAAATTTGAATTTGAATTTGGCTCATCTTGAATGGAGTGTCATTGCATACTAGTCTCCTCTAGAAGTTTTTGGCCTTGTAGTGTCATTGGGTTTTCTTTTCTTTCCTCCTCTACTATTAATGATTGTCATGTTAGTCTATCATCTCACCTAATTCTTGAATCTTGACGTGCCCAATTCACCATTCTACTACTCCTCTACTACTTGTACTACTCCTCTCCTCTCCTCTCCTTCTACTACTGCTGCTGTTGTCCAACTATCCTTTCCTATCATACTACTACTACTCCTGTTCCATACTACTCTTCCCTGTACTTCTACTACTGCTAGCTAGTACTACTTCTACTACTACTAACTAGTACTACTACTACTATTACTATTGTTGTCCTACTATTGTTGTCCTACTACTAATACTACTGTTGCCACTACTACTCCTAATTCATGTCTATTTTCTTCAATTCCACTCATAGGAAATGGGCTCTTGCTATGTTGTTTTCAATGGGAAGAACCCTGGGAT
>NW_027097042.1:25331-40000 GCF_019320115.1 Miscanthus floridulus | reverse complement strand
TGCTGCAATGGAAGGCAAAGAATGGTGTATCTGACAAAGGATTTGGAGAGTTACTAAAAATCCAAAAGAAGATGCTTCCAAAGGACAATGAATTGCCTGCCACTACCTACGAAGCAAAACAAGTTGTCTGTCCTATGGGGCTAGAAATCGAGAAGATACATGCATGTCCAAATGACTGCATCATGTATCGTGGCAAAGAGTACGAGAAATTGGATGCATGCCTGGTATGCCATGCATCGCGGTATAAGATCAGGCGAAATGACCCTAGTGATGTTGAGGGCGAACGTCCGCGGAAGAAAATCCCTGCCAAGGTTATGTGGTATGCTCCTATAATACCACGCTTGAAACGTCTATTCAGAAACAAAGAACATGCAAAATTGTTGCGATGGCACAAAGAAGACCGTAAGGTAGACAATATGTTGAGACACCCTGCTGATGGGTCCCAGTGAATGGCACATATGTTGAGACAATATGTTGTGATGGCACAAAGAAGACCGTAAGATCAGGCTAGTTGTTGGTAATGAATATGGTTCGAATTTAGGATTAATGCATCAGACAAACATACCTCCGGATGTCGATTTGGATCACCTTGGTGAATTTATTGATGAGACTGGTCTCGACCTTAACAGATGTTTGGTGATGGAAACATTGAGAGTGCGGCGGAGGTTGATATTTAGAAGAAAAAATTTGTACTAGGCCAGAGTCTATACAACCCTCAAGCCTTATGTGATCTGGGGACGCAATGTACCTGCTAAACAAGTGGTACATGCAGGCGTCTACCGGTGGAGACTTCTGCATTGGTGTCAGAATTAGAGACGAACATTAGTTCCGTGGCAATGATGTTATGTATGTTGACTTTGCAGAATTTCATCAACTATGTCACCTGACCTCTCTAGACAAAGTTATCATTAGCTGCTATTGCCTGTAAGTAATAATTCTTTCGATCTATTATTAAACTCATCATATGTGTGTATATGCATATAAATTATCCTAACAAGTACTATATATATGCAGATTTACAATGACAGAGCTCAGAAAGGAAGGCTGCAATGAAATTGGTTTTGTTGATCCCTATATAGTATTCAAAGACCCAGTTACTCCAAAGACTAATTGGAAGTCTGAGTCAGAGAGTAACCTCATGAACTTCTTAGTGAACCAACACCACAAGAAGGATATACTCTTTCCCTACAACTTCAAGTAAGTGTTAATAATGTCGATCATCCTTAATGGCTCATATGTTGATTCTAGTTAATTAATGAGTGTTATGTGTTATATCCTATAAACACATGCAACAATCACTGGATATTGATGGACATCGATCTGGTGAAAAGTCACTTGATAATCTATGACTCGATGAGAAAACCACAACAAGACTACCAAGATATGATAGATATTATCCAGAGGTAATTTCGGTATCTCTAGCAACTATATATACACACAAACATGATGATTAACTATATCTGATAACGTGGCAAATTTTTTATTGGGCAGTGTTTGGAAAACCTTTATTGAGAAGCAACACATAGGAAAATGCAAAGCGCCACTAAATGTAATCCCTTTGAAAGTAAGTCCCCTAAATTGCATCATCTTTATTAATTAAACATATAGCTTTCACCGGATCATCAGATTGGATGACAAATCTTTTTCTCGTAAAGTGGTGTCTGAGGCAGGAACAGGGGAACAACTACTGTGGTTACTATGTTTGCAAGTTTATCAAGGTGGTCTCCCAAAGAACTCCTACAGAAAGACTCAAAGTACGTTAAAAATACACTATATATTCATTTAATTATTATTATTGATTGTGTTACTATGTCTTTATATATATATATATGTATGTACATATATTAATTTATTTTCCTTTAATTCAAACCTGTAAGCTCGATGGTTGGAGGAAAAGGTCATACGGCAAGACCAAATCAAAGCAATTCAAGAGTCTATAGCCGGATTTTTTAATGAGCAGGTCATCGATTCCAAGGGCGAGTTCTACTTCGACCCAACACTGCCATAGAAGCCAAGCTAGGGGATGAGAGGAAACTTGTTATATCACAACAACTGTAATGCAATCTTTTGTAATATATGCACATGAAATAATATAATGTAAAATACACATATGCATGCATGCATGTAAATATATATATGATGCATGCATATATATTTCTATGCTTGAATTGTGTGATTTAATACATTCATTGTGCTTGAACCGAAACATACTATACGCGAGTATAAATGTATAATTAGCAGCGTACAATACGACTTCGAAAACCTATTTTGAAAAGAAAAGAAAAAAATGAAAAGAAAAGAAAAAAGAAAAAAACCTTTAGTCCCGGTTCGTATTACCAACCGAGACTAAAGGGTGTCGGCCATCATGGCATGTCAGGAGGCACCTTTAGTCCCAGTTGGTGTTACCCACCGGGACTAAAGGTCCCCCTTTAGTCCCGGTTCCTGACCCGGGACTAAAGGACCCCCCTTTAGTCCCGGATGCTTTGCTCCCGGGTGGGGAACCAGGACTAGAGGGGGTTCCCCACCGGGAGTAAAGCTCTGTTCTCTACCAGTGATATTCTTTAGGTGTTCCTTAACAAGTTCTCTTACACACACAACTAAGTAGACACAAGTGACAGCACAAATATATGGTATAAATGGAAATGTGAGAAATGAAAGAGAGGTATAGGATTTGTTTCCTGAAGTTTAGGTCCCCACTTGGACCATACATCTCCGTTAAGAAAGCTGAGTGACCAACTGCGGTCAAGCTCCATAAGGTTGCTCTCAACCACTCAACAACTAGATGATTTTCTCCTTCTCGGGAGCACTTCACATGTTGGGTGCTCACCAACGATGCTTAGCCATCTAGGGACAAAGCTTCAAGAGTAACAAATGTTGTAATGATACAAAGTGATCAAGGCTTAGGGTCAGCCTAGAAGTGCCCACACATGCTCACACAATTAAATCTCACTCTCCAATCCCAAGGATATCTCCCTTTTCACTAAAATCTCACAAAGGGAGGATTAGGAGATCTCTCATGGCTATTCTAAAGTTTTGGAGCATAAAAGGGGTATAAGTAGCTCTCATACAAAAACTAGTTGTTGGGCTACTGTTAGTGAAAATTGGCCTAGACAATTTTCATGTTTTAGCTGTTACTATTTTGAAACCCCTAGGAAATTAGCCTTTCTTTACCAGCCTTTGCCCACTCTTTTCTTAAAAGTAGAGTGAAACATTTTGAGTTTCTCACTAGGGTTGAATTGAGAACATTTAGACCTTCTATAGTAACCAGTGTTGCATCTGTCTACCTATACTCAAGATCAGAGATATACAATTAAATGACATTTGAACCTCTGTTTCTTGAAATTGTGCTGGCAGTTAATCTTCAATATTGAGAACCTTCAATACTATCATTGTTGTGAGAATGTCTTCCTTAAGCTAATGACTTAGGATATTTCCAACATATGATCAAGACTACACTTTTCATCCAAAAGTCACTTCTTCATATGATTCAACAATGATTTGATTCTCCGCATAGCATGGCCCATCATAGCTCAATTAGTTCATCGACTCAATGCAAGTACTCTCTTCTTCACCATAGCCATGGTGCCACCAAGCCAATGCCCTTCATTTTTGTTTAGTACCTCAAAGCTCTCTCCTTGCTACCTTCACCTTGTCTTGAGTCAACATTAAGCAGCCAATTGAAAACCATTTCGTCAATATCATGACTTTTGTTTGAATATCTTCATGTTTATCAACCTTATGATAAATTGATGTTCCCTTTGATTCGCCATTACTTTTGATCAACGTGAAAATCTCATTTGAAATTCTTGAATTGACCTTGCAAGCCCTCAATTTGAACCAACACATATAGAATCACTCGTCTCATTTTACCTTTATCAATTATGGTTGCTTCTAGGTCAATAATGAAAACCCAATTTGAATGTCATCAATAATATAAACAAGCTTCATATGTGAGACCAATTGATATTCATCAAGCCATGCCTCTTTTATCATTTTCATAATATGCATGCCAACGCAATAAACAACCTAAGACTAAATGCATCACATGATCTCATCAATTTTGTTAGTCCATAATTGTGTTGTTATTCAATCCACCAAAACTCACTTAGGACCTAGGTGCACTTTCATACTGTCGGGTACCATAAAACGGGGTACCCCGAGCGCATACCAAAAGAATCACTTAAACCCCATCAATAACAGAGCCAAAGGGTAAGCCATTTGTTAAACCCCGGCCTCATCCGAGCCCGCCAGCCCTCCGCCCCGCTCCTGGCCTCGCACGGGAGGTCTCGGCGGCCTGCCAAACCTCCGCCTCGCGCGAGGCCTTGCACAGAGGGCCTCGACAGGGAACCGATTTTCCGTCTCGCCCGAGGCCCCACGCGTAAAGCCTCGGACGAGACGTCGATTCTCCATCTCGCTCGAAGCCGGCTCGGCAATAATCCGCCGCTTTCGCCTTGACCAGTCTCTCCGACAGCGCGTCGCGTCCCATTAATGCGTCAACCACTCCCGCAATCTCAGCCGGACGACGGCTCGACACCGCAGAATGGCCGACGGGACGGGAAGTCACATCAACGCCATACTGACCAGGACCGAGCGCGGCCGGGGTTACCGGCCGCTGTTCTGGTGTTGTGCCCACGATCAGCGCCTGCACTACACTGTGCCACGTAACTCTCGCCCCGGAGACAACGCGGCATGGGGAGTCTAGTCCGGGTCACCATAGCCTCAGAATCAGCGTACGAGATCAACTGTTCCCTCCAAGCCTCGGCAATCTACATCAGGGTCTCGGCAATCTCGGGATTCACGTCACAATCTCGGGATTCACATCTGCCGAGACCCCCACGATGGTTCGGCCTCGGCCCCGACTGAGCCTCGGCTTCTCGCGCAGTCAATAAACAGTGACCCGCATGCCGACCGTCACGTCCGCTTCGAGGTAGCACTGGAGCTCCCACGACGCACAGGATCGGATGTGACCGGCGCATCGCCCCAGTACTTCAAGGACGAGACCACTCCGTCGCCCACGCCGCCACAGTAATAGGCTATAGGGCTCGGACATGCCGCCTCCATTCGCACGACGCCGTGTAGCTAGCGCATGTATCACCCTTGTCCCCCCCTTCAAACTATAAAAGGGAGGGACCAGGGCTGTTTCTAGGGGGGAGACGGACGATTAGGCCTATGCCCACGCAGTGAACTCACGCATGAATACACAGACGAATGCTCGAGCTTCCCCGCTGCCTGAGATCAACATCTCAAGCAATCCACGCCACTCCACGTAGAGACCTGGGGCTAGTTTCCTCTCTCGCCCTGCTTGTAACCCCCTACTACGAGCACTTCGGTGCAAGGAATATAAGATTGACCTCTCAAGCTGGACGTAGGGTGTTCATTACCCGAACCAGTATAAACCTTGTGTCTCTTTGCATCACCATCCGGGACTGGGAACACGCAGTACAAATTTACTAGTTGGTTGAGGGCCGGTCGGTCCAAAACACCGACACATACATTTTGATACAATTATAAAACTACTACAAAATTAATTCTTCATTGAAGAAAATTCATTAGTTCGTCCAATGGATAATTTTATAAGCTCTCTTCTTCACCATAGCCATGGTGCCACCAAGCCAATGCCCTTCATTTTTGTTTAGTACCTCAAAGCTCTCTCCTTGCTACCTTCACCTTGTCTTGAGTCAACATTAAGCAGCCAATTGAAAACCATTTCTTCAATATCATGACTTTTGTTTGAATATCTTCATGTTTATCAACCTTATGATAAATTGATGTTCCCTTTGATTCGCCATTACTTAATCAAACACTTCAACAATTCATTTACTATACCACAAAACAACAGCTACTTGTTTTACTCATAACTAAAGCTCTACTTATCCAAATGATGTAATCTTAGACTTTCTAGAAAGCTTATAAAATTATCTACAACTTTCTTTTAATACTCTTACTGTGATTCAAGAGTTATATAGGGCAAACAAATTATTCAATCAAATCTGTCTAGAAAATAAACCTTTCGGACAGCAAACTTGTAACAGCTAGAACTCAAAAACCCTAAGTCCTATGACTGTGAAATTTTAACACAAGTTAGATTAGTAAGTTATCTACAACTTTGTTATTTACAAGTTTTACAGCAGAGACCATTATCCATATGAAATCATCCACACAATCAAAACTATTCATGCAGCCTTGTATTTGAATGATAAAGCGATAATTAGTTATTTGTATACAATCAATGGCTTCTAAGCCTTACCATTGACATCAACAGTTACTATGCATCATAAGAACCATAGAAAATATCATGCTTAATCACAATCTAATTATTTAAATGCCTTTATTAATTTAATTAAATAATTAGGGTAAATAATAAACATATACTAAATGTACATCATAAATTCTCAGAAATTTACAGTGGCTTACTAGTGCTACCAATAGACTACTATAAATGTTTCATGCCATTTTACCAAGTAAAACATCCTATGCAAAAATGACAAGGCAAAAAGGCTTAAAATAACATAAATAGGAAACCCTAGTGAAAAGTGTCAAGCAATAGATTTTATATTTTTCTTAGCATCCATAAGGTACAAGGACAACCTCCAATAAATTTCATTAGTATTGGATTCATAAATAATTTACAAAAATTCACATAAGGATCACCTAATTATAAAAGGAAAATCTATAACTAAAAATCTATTCATGAACTGCCCCTCAAATTTTTACCAGAGCTTATACTTATCAAGAAAAGCTCACCATATAAATTTCATAATTTTTGGAGCACAGAAACTCTAGATATAAATAAAACAAGTTTGCATACATTTAAAAACACATTTCAAGTTTCATTTTAATTCTTCTAGAAACTCTACTACAAGTGCTAATATTATATTTTTCCTAAATACTACACTTCCTAAGGAACACTACAAAATTTGGTTCACAATATTTGGATATCTACAGCTCCACTTACCATTTTTCAAAGTTGCACACAAAAACAGGAAATAAATGAATTATCCTATAGCTCTACAGTCACTGTCAATTGGGACCCGCATGTCAGTTGACTGCACGTGTCAGTGAAACAAAACAGGGCAGGCGGCGCTGCCCGACACTGCGTGGCCAGAGTTCGCCGACGACGAGCATCACCGGCGATGGCACCTCCACTACTGTGACCCCCTCGACCTTGTGCACACACTAGGCTAGTTATTTGGATGGATTAATGACGTGGAGCTCGACGGTGATGGCCATGACGGCGCGGCGGTGCAGGTCAACGGTGCTACGCCAGCGGTGGCCACGCCGACCCAAGCTAAGGCTTGGACGAGCATCTACTGACCATGGAGAACCTAGCGCACAAGATAACGTAGAGAATGGTGGACTGAGATGGTGTGGCCATGACGACGGGGCTCGGCGGCGGAACTCTGGCGAGGTCGTGCGCGGTGCTGAGGCCTTACCAGCGTGGCTAGCGAGCATAGGCGGGTGCGGTGAGACGGTAGGAGTGCGGTGAAGCTTCTACGGTGGCGAAGGAGCAACGCGACGAGCTTGGCGATGGCAATGGCGACGGCGGCGCTCACAGAGCTGCTGCGGCTACGGTGGGTGAGCGAAGGAGGCAGCTAGAATTGAACTGAGGGCGCGAGGATGGAGCGGGCGAGCATTGGGGTGATAAGGGTGTGCTCTGGCCCAACACTGCCTGGCTGCTTAGAGCAACAGCGACGTGTGGCTTCATCACGTCCATGCGGTGGCCAGCTCCTGAGGCTGGTTAGCCACTGAACCCGAGCTGCTTCGGCCATCAGAGCCCCAAACCGATGACTGACGACGCGACTTGAAGATGATCAAACCAATAATCCGTAGCTCCATAGTGAAAATACTATGAACAAAACTTGTAGATCTAAGTACCACCTACAAATTTTATTAAAGGACCCGGTGCTAATTCTCAACCGAAACCAAGTAATATCATCTCAAAGTCGAGCTTGTCAAATTGTCAGTGCACATGACTTAGAAAATTAGGAGTTCATCGATGCAGCGGAGGCCATAGTAAACATCACATTCGCTCAGGATGTGATAAACAATGTTTTTTATTAGTTTGTATTTAGGACAAACTAATCAATAAAATCTTATGTTCTTCTATGATTATATCTCAGTGTGCTTTCTGCAATGCCTTCGCATACATCATGGTTGCTTCTGTGTTTGTTTTTTGCTCTATAGGCGATACGTCTCGTATCGGCTTTTCCCCTTTTGGGGTAATTTTTGAGATAAAGGCGATACCCTTCTAGTATCGTCTATTAGAGCCGATGACTGAACGAATCAGCTGTCAAATGTTCAACCAAACGCTAAGATAATGTTTCTTCAAACATTTTCCATCGATCGCTTCTTAACATGTTGCACCAAAACTCTTCAGACCAAAGTTTAAATGACTAACCAATCTAGGCCAAGCATCTCATTAAGCAAAACAATCCTTAAATTTTCTTTAATAAATCTATCAACTCTGCCTTGTACTTAGGATCCAACTTAGCGCTCACATACGTCAGCCTAGGCCTATCGCTAGGACCAAGGTCTATCTCCTTTCGTCCACCGGTCGACACGAAGCCATGTCCTAATTTACCACCTGTGCCATCTATTGGATTATCCACTAAAACAAACTCTTAGAGCCAATTGCTTAGATCGGCTGTTGGCTTTCATCATTGATCTTAATGAAGCCTCCTTCCCATAGCTTGTTAGAAAAACACTCGAAGTCTTCTAGCTCCCAATATACTAGATCGGTTGTTACGATACTCACAGATTTATCAACGCGAACCAGCTCAACATCATCTCCATGCCACTAAATCAAACATTGATACATGGTTGATGGTACACAACAATTTTGCATGAATCCAGTCATGACTAAGGAGTAGACTGTATGAACCCTTTCCATCAATGACAAAGAATATGGTGAGCAAAGTCTTACTTTCGATTATCAATTCGACGTTCATTGCCCCCCTGGTCTTAGATGCATTACCCCTAAAATCCTTAAACATCATGTCAGTCTCAATCAAATCTCCTGGTCCCTTGCCAAGTTTATGAAAAGTGGTGTAAGACATAAGATTGACAGAAGAACCTCCATCCACCAAGATTTTGCTCATTGGCTTTCCATCAATGAAACATTTTACATATAAAGCCTTTAAGTGGCGATGCTTGACTGGCTTATCGAATATAGCCTGCTATATAATTGCCAGCTTGGCAACTATTTCCTCATACTCTGATTCATCGAAATAAACTTCTTGGTCTCCTGGAGCTCTAAATTCTAACGGTAATAGAAAAGTCATTTGAATATTAGCCGATGGTTGACCCCTATCGGCTGTTTGTTTAGCACACCACACTTGAGGTCTACCAGACACCTAAACCTATTCTAACTCTCTATTCCTTAGGCATTGCACCCTTCTTTTTTGGCTTCTTATCAAACCTTCTAGACATCATTGCCCTTCCTGCCAAACAGATTCTTCTTCATTATCTTCTTCTCCATAATCAACCCAGTTTTGATCAACAACTCGCTTTCCAAGCCGATCATGAACACATCTATTTGTTGAGCGTTGATCCATATTATGATGATACTCATCTCGAGCATGGATAGATCGGCGGTTGGCTTGAGATTATCTAAACTCCCAATATTGATCACTGCAGGCAATTATTTTTAGTAGGTAATTTCAAACCTCCATTCCAACAATGCCTGAAAAAAGACAATTTCAATGTGATTCAGCTTGCTTTCTTTCATACTTCTCTTCTTCTTGTTGACGTTGGTATTCTTTCTCTTTTAACCAACGCTGATAATCCTTTTCCTTTTCCCGCTGCCATTTATTCAACAAAATTCGAGATGTGTCACACGGCCTTATCGCCCCATCCCTTGATGTCTCTCCCTGCTCATATTGGCTCTTCTATTGGTCACGATGCTTTTTAATCTCTCTATACTCATCAGCTGATATTTGCATCTCCGGGTCGATGGTTCTAGCTTCTTTGGCCCTAGTTGATGTTAGGATTTTAGTCTTCCCTTTGAGCAATCTAGCATCAACCATGTTCTAATGTCTTGGGAAAGGATTATCATCAATTTTTATTTTTCGAGGTGTATCAAATTTGAGCCTTCCTTGCTGAATAGTCCTCTGTATATGTTGTCGAAAAACGCTGCACTCATTAGTAGAACGAGAGGTGGCGTTGTGAAATTTGTAAAACTTCTTATTCTTCAACTGATTAGGAGGCAACATAACATGATTGTCGGGCAACTTGATCTGTCCCTTCTCAAGTAAGAAATCAAAGAGCTTGTCCGATTTTGTGACATCAAAATCATTGCTCTCTTCAACTCTTTTCCCCCAAGGATTTAGTACCATTACTGTCTTCTTACTCCAATTCCATTCAGTTGTGGCAACCTCTTCTTCTTCATCATCTTCATAGCCGTCATCAACTGAATATGGATTGTATGTTTCAGAAATTGCGGCACTCTTCTAGAATCGGGTATCTCTACGCATGTTCTTGAATTGGCTATTGAGCGCTGCCACTCGTTGAGCCAACTGACCTAAATTGTCAAACTCTTACCCGAGCAACTTCTCTCTCCATGTTGGCAACATCCCTTGGACGACCAAAGCAGCTAGCTGATCATCAGTTAGATTCAATGAGAAGCACAAATTTATGTTCTCTCGGAATCTCTAAAGAAACTCGGTGCCCGATTCATTAGTTCTCTATCTTATAGCTATTAAATCGGTAATTTTCTTTTCTCCTGTCCCAGTGTAAAAATATGTATGAAACTTCTTCTCTAGGTCAGTCCAATTGGCAATGGAATTAACTGGCAATTATGAAAACCAAGTGAAGGCTGGTCCTAATAGGGACAAGGAGAAGAAACAAACTTGATGGGCCTCTTCAATGGATGCTTCGCCCAGCTGTGTAAGATACCGACTGACATGTTCTATTGTACTCGTGCTATCCTAGCCAGTGAACTTAGCAAACTCCAGGAGCCTATAATTTATAGGAAGAGCAATCAAATCATACCATTCTGGATATGGACGTTTGTACGAGAAGGTCTACCCTTTTGGCTTCAAACCGAACGGATTCTTCGTCATCTTAGTCACTCTAAGCAACAACTCATCAGCATTTGAATTTGGATTTCTCTGCAATTGCTGACCCATCTATGGATTAAAATTTTAAGTACCTTGATACCCCGGATTTGGAATCATGTGAAGGGTATTGTAATCTATGCCATAATGATATCCTTATGGAATCTCTATCAGCTGGGTCCTTTGTTGGTTTGCTGCTTGAACTCTTTGGTTCTAGATGTTAGGATCTGTATCTCTATGAATCCTTTGGACTGATGGCGCTATTTTTTGAGCCAACGACGGTATTTGGCCTGATGTGCCAAAATTGACCACTTGATTCTGAATTTGCCCCATCGGCTGTTGCACATGTTGCACTAATGATCCAAGATTATGTTGTATCTGATTCGTATTAGCACCCTAAACTTGCTCAGATGGGCTCTGAACTGCCTGGACATCATGATTACCAACTGGTGCTGCTTCTTGATGGCTAGTACCGGCTTGATTAGTCCCCTGAGTCGACAGATGTGGAATATTGTAGTAAACTGACCCAACCTGATCAATTGGATATCCATGAAACACCTATTTCATGGTGTTGTGGAATGTGTTCAAGAAAACTGTATTATGGTTCAATATGGCATCATGAACAGATTTGTTTATAGCATCTACGAAGAAACGCCTGTCTTTAGCTTCATCTATATCTGACTGTCCATGCAACAAAACTCTTAGTAGTGGATATTTCTTAACAATGTTATTGTTACATGTCTTGGTGTAGGACAACAAATACTTGTTCTAAAATTCTTCTATAGCTTTGCTGATGACATCTTTATCTTCATCAGGTAAGTCTTCATAAGGCACCATAAGAATGTCACTGTTGTTGTAAGTCGCCATGATGATTGTGGGGTCCCACCAGGCGTGCCACAACGTGTGTCGACGCAAAAAATGTGTTGATACGCTGGGCACACAGCAAGCCAAAAGGATATGTTTGATGGAGCAAGGCTGGAGATCTGCTTGGCTTCAACGCAGGGCTAGCCGATCCTGTGAATTTCTTCCGAGGCGTGCCAGACAATTTGACCTGCAATTGATAAGGAGAGAAAGTTTATCAGTAATTTAAGGTGAAACATGCCGGTTTTGCCCAGATAGTTCCAAGTGTGCCGCTTCGGGAGCAGACGGGAAAAATCAACTAAACAGTCGATACGCAAAGAAATCGGCTGTTACGGACTGTAAAGTTTGTGGGTATCGATTGGTTTTATGTTGACAAGTACAATGCACGTAGATGTAAATAAAATCATCAGCTAGGTAGATATTACCAGTCTAAAGCGTTGAACCAATAAATCTAACGAGAAAGGATATAACATGCGAACAAATCGACTGTCTAGTACAAATGGATCTACAAAAGCTTTGAATCTAATATGTTACCATCAACAGTGAGGTTTGACTGGATCGATGGCAGCTATGATGATAATAACAAACTAAAACCGAAGAATCCGTAAAACCATCTATACATTGACAGGCTTTCCAAAAAACATGTTATATGTGTGAAAGCTTGAGCGGATCGACTGAAATAGCCGATTCAGGTGAAAAGGGACTACAGTATGTGAACAATCGACTATTTAACATGAACAAATCCATGAACTCATCAGACTTAACCTGCTATCTCTAACAGTAGGGTTCGACCGGATCGATGGCAGCCGTGATAAAGACAACAAATCAAACCTTCAAAGTAAATAGATCTATCCACATTTAACAGAATTGTGGAGACACACTATAGGCGTTAAAGCATAGACGATCGGCTATTTAGTTGATGCAGGCATAGCAAACAGCCAAGGTCACGCCTGATTGAGAACAAATCTACCGACTAGCATCCTCTGATCTAAAGTGTCATTAGTGGGGATCGACCGGATTGTTACAGCCATAATAGTGAACTATAGACCAGATTTAACTAGCCAGCAAACCTCCTCAAGATCAGACATGCACTAACCGCGTACTATGTACGATCAAGATCGAAATAGAACAGCCGATGAAACATAGCCCGTCGCTCAAAGTAAGAAACATCGTATTGTAACAAAGCAAACGATGGACTAAAAAGATATTAGGCCAATCTAGATCGATCTCGACGGGGCAGGTTGATGTTGCTGAAAACTAATAACAATAAAAATATCAGCAAGATCGGTAACTTAATGAATCTACCCGAAGGATGCCACTCTTAGATAGAGCCGATAATTTGACCTTAATCTAATTCGAGGAGTGGAGGTTGAATTTAACCGATGCAGCGGTACTTGAACTAGATGAAGATCGATAACTAGCTTATGCTAGAGCTCGCAATAGAGGTTGAACTTAACCGATGCAGCCTTACAAACCAAAGCATAAGCCATGACGGTACTTACAGACAAGCCGGAGGTCGGCCGGACCGATGCAGTCCTGCTTGTTGAAAAACATGCCGAGATCTACACTACTCCTACTCCTAAGGGTTGGCGTAAAGCCGAAAAAAGTAACTTGTATTGATTGATTGATGCCATTTTTACAATAGCCAAGGTCCAATATTTATACCCGGAGCCTAAGCATGAATCCTACTCAAGTACGACTCATTACAATCTTTGGTACTCTTTTCCTTTTTGTAGAGTCCGACACATATTTCCTGACGCCAATCATAGCTCATTGTCGTTATCTGCCGACGTCATTCGAAGAGAGCTGATTCCAGTGCTGCATCTGAATCAGCTGGTATCAATCCTTATGCAATCGATTCCTTGATTGACACAATCTTGGAATCTTCGAGTTCTCGCGTTCTTCTCCCCAAATTTTGGTGTAAACACGATCACAAAAGTTTACTAACTAGACAAGTTATCAAGAAGAAGATGTGGAAAGGAGAAGAGAAACGTGTTCTTTGTAGGGTGGCTTAATCTAGATTCGTTTGGTGTGATTTGAGGAAACACTTAGCTTGTATAAGTGTCCTAATAGCATGAAAACTAGATTCTAATGAGGTGTAGGAATCATGAGATTTATCCACATTTAACAGAATTATGGAGACACACTGTAGGCGTTAAAGCATAGGCGATCGGCTATTTAGTTGATGCAGGCATAACAAACAGCCAAGGTCACGCCTGATTGAGAACAAATCTACCGACTAGCATCCTCCGATCTAAAGTATCATCAGTGGGGATCGACCGGACCGTTACAGCCATAATAGTGAACTATAGACCAGATTTAACTAGCCAGCAAACCTCCTCAAGATCAGACATGCACTAACCGCGTACTATGTACGATCAAGATCGAAATAGAACAGCCGATGAAACATAGCCCGTCGCTCAAAGTAAGAAACATCGTATTGTAACAAAGCAAACGATGGACTAAAAAGATATTAGGCCGATCTAGATCGATCTCGATGGGGCAGGTTGATGTTGCTGAAAACTAATAACAATAAGAATATCAGCAAGATCGGTAACTTAATGAATCTACCCGAAGGATGCCACTCTTAGATAGAGCCGATAATTTGACCTTAATCTAATTCGAGGAGTGGAGGTCGAATTTACCGATGCAGCGGTACTTGAACTAGATGAAGATCGATAACTAGCTTATGCTAGAGCTCGCAATAGAGGTTGAACTTAACCGATGCAGCCTTACAAACCAAAGCATAAGCCA
>NW_027097042.1:0-17661 GCF_019320115.1 Miscanthus floridulus | reverse complement strand
CCAGCTTGCATATAACCTTGTTGAATCCCTGCAATCTGTTGATTTTGCTGAACCGTATGTTGAACAGGTAACTGTCCTAACCAACCATTATTAGAACCCATCGGTACAAAACTTACCGATGGCTGGTAATTTGCTGACATTGTTGGATAATTATAACCAGCTTGAGGCATAAACTGAACCCCAGTTTGACTCATAACAGGGGCTTTCTGCTGCATCGGTAGTAGGCTTGCCGATGGATTTGAACTGGGCATTTGAACCAAAGGCATCTGGAAACCCCCTGGAGTTGGTTGCACAGTAGTTGCTGTGGCATATTGAGGCACTTGGGCCATCGGCGAAACAGCCGATGGTATAGGAGCTTTTCCTACTGCATCAAACACTTGAGGTAATTCAGGATTGAAAGCAGATGACTCCGGAGGCATACCATATCCCCACCAATTAGTAGGAATCTGGCTATTCTGAGACACAGGGCCTGACATAGCTGATGCCGATAGATCTGTACTAAGCTGAATTCGTCCTGGTAGTACCGGATCTGATCGTATCGGTGTAGATTGAATATTAGGTAAGCCTGCCGATACTGGAGAAGAAGTAACTTCTGTACCCACAACGGCCGAGGGAGCCGATGGAGTATTGATAGATGCCGGCTCTGGTTGGTGATAGGCAGGCCCAACATAATGCGGTGACGTTTGTCCTTCTTTGAGAGTTCGAACCACAGCATTATGAACAATATTGGACAAAACATTGGAATGATTAATCAAAGCATGATTTACTGCAGAATTAACCATCTCTTGAAGTTTACCAGGATTGGAGTCAAAGGTAACTTGCCGAGGCAACGACAAATCTTGCTTCTGGATGACTTGTCCACTCTTGTTCAGGCTAAATGATTTCAGACAAAGCTGCCTGTATTCTTCTACGGCCTTTTCCATAGCCTGCCTCTGCTCTTCCTTAAGATCTTCTTCTGATACCGCGATAATGTTCCCCGCATCGATCTCGGAATTGAACATATTGATCGGATTGATTTGTCCCACCGGGCATGCCAAAAGATGTGTTGATGCAAAAGTGGATCTGCAAACACAAAGGGCTAATACCCGAATCGATATCCAAGGCGTGCCAGTTGATTTGACCTGTTAATCGACAAGGATGAAGATACGAGCACTTTGGTCCTGACAACAGCGGTACGCCCGGAAGTCACGGCCAAGAGGCACTCACGCGGAACTCGAGGATCGCCGAAGGTCGCACTGAAGCGATGCAGTTCGCCGAATCAATGAGAACTCGTAAAAAGAAAATAATGCAAATTGACGAAGTCGCCGAAAAGTAAGTAGATGCAAATAGGAGTAAAAATTGGTTTTGATATTGATTGGTATATCTATTACAGTGCCCTTCACTCCATATTTATACCCTGATCTAAAGAGACAACCAAACACAACTAGGACACCAGGCCCATATCTAAGGAAACACGTGACTCTTACATGAATCATACTCTAACAAATATAGAAAAGGAAATCAACTCCTATCTATTTCCTTGTCCGCCTCAATTACGATAGAAATCTCACCGTCCTCCTTCCCATCGGCATACTCCTTATTTCATCGGCAGTAGTCCTTAAGTCTTCCTTCATCGGCATACTCCCTGTTTCATCGGCAGTAGTCCTTAAGTCTTCCTTCATCGGCATACTCCCTGTTTCATCGGCCATCACCAGCTATCGGCAACCATCTTTACAAGCTGGCTTTCATCGGCTATCAAAGTATACAGTAACTTTCCTCTTGCCGATTAGTCCACTCCGATCATTTTGACACGTGCAAAAAACGGCGTCAACAGACCTGTCCCTCTCTCGCCCGTTTGTACCCCTACTATGAACTTTTTAGTGCAAATAACACGAGCAGCAGCCACAAACTGGACGTAGGGACATTCTGCTCGAACCAATATAAACCTTGTGTCTTTTTAGCACACCATCTGGGCCAGACATGCAATAATACAAATTTACTCATTGGTGTTTACTCGAAACACCGACAATTACGCGCGCTAGGTAGGGGACCTTTGCGTATTCCGACATTAACATCAGGCCATGGATGGCTAGCCACGAAATCAGCTAGGTCCCGGGCACACACGTGCATTTCGGTGACCTGGACTTCATCGTCACGGTGGGAGGAGAGTTGGCATTGGCTCACGCCGCCATCCAACCTCTCCCCTCCATCGGCCTCAACTACGGGAGGCTTGAGCGCCAACTTGGCGTCTTCCTAGGACCCCAGCCGTCCAGGGAGGACCCATGCCGCCTCACCCTCTCTCTAGAACACCCCACACGGAGCGCTCCGACAGTGCTTCCGTTCAGTCTCCGCAACGCCACGACGACCGTTGGCCACCTTGTGGCCCAGAGCATGACCCCGTCCCCCGCAGATAACGAGTTTGTGGGGTGATCGAACACATCACAGAATCTCTCCACGACCTCCTCATAGAGGAGCCAGGGTTGCCCTCTGGCTCTGACTCTAGCAGGTGGAGCCATCACCCCTCTCGGGAATGCTTCATGACGGGTACACCTGAGGGACATGTCAAAAGCATCTCCGAGGAGGAGGCTACCCCGGTGAACAACCTCGGCGTCGAGGCTGAGGGGGAGACAGTGGCCCCACCTCGCATGAGGGTGGAGCAGCTGAAAGCCCGACGCCGGGAGATCGAGGAAGCGCGACTCCAGCTTGAGCAGGAATGCGCGGAGCTCGATCGGGAGATCAAACGCCACGGAGACGGTGGGCGCGCGCGCCATGGCCCACGACGTAAGCCGGAGGATCATCGCTGACGATGAAGCCCTCTGATGAGACCATGGCTCGTCAAGTTATTCAGTTTGGTTCATTTTCTTTTGATGCGAAGCAAAATGTGATGAAGGCTGGAAATATAGATTTTACTGCTACTATGCCAAACTTGATTATATTCGTGGATCTAATTTATCCAAAGAAAAAGAATTATGCCAATTTAAGAAGCCACCGGATATATGAAGCAAGTTGATGATTGGCTCCAATTTTGTTGACGTGAGTTGCTAGTGGCTTTGTTTGATTAGGAAGGCTAAATATGGTGATTAGCAATGTAGCCGCATTATTTTAGTATATTTCCTTTTAGATGAAGTCGTAGCTAGCATGTCAAGTTTGCTTCCATTTATAATTTTGGTTCAGGTCACCTGTGTGTCGGAGTCATGTGTACGAGTCATAGTTGGAGTCAATTAGATGGTCATGGTGCCTGCGTGCACTTGTTTGAGCCGAGCCTGGTTCTGGCCTCGTGGAGTCCAGAGTGCCTGCGTGCATATTAATAAAAGGCCAGGATCGGCATGTAAGAAAGGTGAGATTGGATTTTATTCGTAGAGTTATTCCCCGTCGAGCTGCAGCTCGTGAAACCCTATAGGTTTATCGTTCCGGATCCCTGCGAGGATTTGTGTTGGTGTGTGCCCGAGGATTGATCCTTGGACTCGTGCTGAAATTGATTCAATTCCCCATCTTCTGATCGTGGTTCGTCGTGGCCACGGGTGGAAGGATTATCCTAGGGTTTGGTTTGCATATACTGCTATAAGCTGTATATCTATGGCTGATACTACTTGAGATCCATTAATCAAGATAGTTATTTGGTGGTGTCGATACATACATCTATCGAGTTTGGCTTGTTTGCATCTATTGTTTCCGTGAGATTAATTTGTCAACTCCGTGACCTGCTGTCTGCCACTGTTAGTGGAATTTTTGTCTCGAAATATTACCTGCTGCTGCTAGAGGCTACTTGATCTTTGGAAATATACGTGTTATACCCGCATTGCTACTCTGGGACATTGTCGCCTCATATCATTTTCCTTTCGGTGATAATTTTTTTAAACTGCGGACAGTTCAGTCAAGCTAGTGCATAATGTAACAACCCAAAAATCTATACACTAAAAATACCAACTATAAAATTTTTCTTAAAACTTCCATGTGTTGATGAGTGTCATGTATAGAAACCCAACCTAAGAGATGCATTAGGTCTAACCCCCAACCTGAGTCATCACACATGCATGGCATGCCATTGTTAATCATATTTATTTAAATACTAACAAATGGAACATAGCATATATTGTTACCTCACATGGTGATTTGGATTTTCATTTGCTTTATGTAATGTCTAAAAACTCCTTTAAAGAAACACACCATAAAGTAATTATTATTCAAACCAAAGGATAAATGTTTAAAAAGAAAACTATTTCCATTTGTGTATAACAAAACTACGCCTATTTTTGTTATACAAAATAACTAAATAAATTCCTTATATATATATAAAAATGATATGGACATCATATCTAAAAGATACACCAAATTTGAATTCAAATTTCAAACCAAATTTGAATTCAAAACAAAGAAGAAGAAAAAGAAAACAGAAAAAGGAAAAAGAAAAGAAGAAGAAGCCTCTCGACCCGCCAGCGCGCAGCAGCCCAGCAAGCAGCCCCGCCTGCACGCGCAGCAGCAGGCCGGCCCAACTCGTGCGTCCGCCCAGCAAGCAGCCCAGCGCGCGACGCCCACGCCCACGCGCCTCCCCGTTTTCCCTTGCTGCCGCTGCCACACGGGCCCCACGCGTCAGTCGCACACCGCCACAGTGTCGTCTTCTCCACGCCCACGCCGCAACCGCCCGCGCGACAGGGGGCCGACAATGTTGGCAGGGGCGGGCCAGGGGGTCACGCCCGGGGCATGGCCTTGCTCCCCCATGCGCCGCGGTCACGCAACCTCGCGCCACTGTCGGATGCACCCCACGCCTCTCCACCGCACGATACCAGACGCCATTGGAGGCATGGTGCTCGGCTATAAAGCCACGCCCGACGCCTGAGCCTCTCCCTCAGCCACCGCCGCCGCTTGGTGGCCCAGCAGCCGCACCGCACCGAGAGTAGAGGGCCGAGAAGGAGTTCGAGAGAGGAGGATCGGAGCCACCCGCGTGCTGCCGAAGTCACCGGAGCCAAGGGCGACGTCGTCGTCGTCATCACGATCGCGGGTGGGCACTGCACGGCTTCCGGAGCTACACGGCCTCGAACCGCCACTGCATCACCACCCTATCTTCCACGACACCAACGGTGAGCCCCCTCTCGGTCTCTCCCTGCTCGCTGCCGGACCTCACCGTGTCGGCCATGGCGCTCCACACCGGGAGCGCGTAGGCCAGGGCCGTCTCCGGCCTCTGGGTACACACGCACCCACGCGCACACCCACGACCACGCCGTGACCGCCCCACCGGAGCCCCGTGGTGCTCCCGAGTGCCTCGCCGTCGTCACCATGCCGCCGTGGCCGCCGGGGAGCCCCTACCAGCCACATGGGAACCCGAAGCCCCGCCTTGAGCCCTAGACGCCCTCGCCGCGTCCCCATGGATCCGTAGAAGCTTACACACTCCACCGAGACACCTCTCCGAGGCCGTAGCCACCACACCGACGCCGCCGTCGTGCCCGGAAGACCGCCACCGTCGTCGGCACACCACGGGACCCCGCACGCCGTGTTAACCCCACCAACGAAGATGCTGAGGCTCGACGGAGCTTTCACCCGCATCAATTGCACACCAGCGCCGCTATCAAGGCTCACCGGGAGTTCGCCGCCGGCGTGTAAGCCGTCGTGGAAGAAACAGAGGAGAGGGGATGAGTTGGGCAGTGCAGCCCTGCACTCAGTGCACGCGAGCCAAGCCGAGGGGAAAAGACGGTGGACTCGGTCCACCGTAGGCCTACAAACAGTCCATGGACCGTGAACCTGAGTTCACCGTGGACCACACAGTGCGGGCCGCATGGTAGACGAAGCCCAATAGGAGCCCATGACAACGACGTGGCAGCGCCATATCATGCCATGTGTCCAGGTCAGCCCGGCCCAGACCGGCCCAACCCGAGCCCACCAGAGCCCGTTTGAGACCCAGTCCGAGTTGACCGTTGACCAGTCAATGTTGACCATTGACCTGGCCCCACATGTTAGTGGTACAGACACTCTGGACCCACATGTCAGATGATGATGTCATGATGACGTCCCGTGGGACCCGCACGTCAGAAGCCAACACAGCCGGGGTGACGTCATGCTGACGTCACGATGACATCAGATGCTGACGTCAGCAGCCCTGGCCCCACATGTCAGTGACCCTGACCGTTGACTCATCCGTTGACTGACGTTGACTTTGACCGGACCCACATGTCAATGACCCAAGAATCCCTGGACCCACCTGTCGGAACTGATGACGTTGCTGACATCAGCTGGACCCCACCTGTTAGCTCGGAACCGAGATGATGACATCATGATGATGTCATGCTGACAACATCATGCCACGTGGACCAGTCACAGCATGACACGTGTCAGCCCAGGATTAATTCGGCCTTTTCCATTTTCAGAAATGATTTAAACTTCGGAAATTCATAACTAATTCATATGACCTCGGAAAAATATGAAACCAGGACCAAAATTTATCTAAAATCGAGCTTTATGCAATGAACCCATGTTTGAGTGCATTTGGCTCTTTTGAATTTTCATTGCTTCTTTGTGCTATTCTATAGACGTCGCTAATGCGACTATAATACGATCGTTGCAGACTCGGAGGAGAACCAGACGGACGAGGATCGTGAGTACCATGAGGAGAACGGAGACGACTACACTGAAGGTGCCACATCCCACCCAATCTCGTAGCACCTATTATGCATGGCTAATATAGAACTGCTATTGCTTTACTTTACTGCTACAGTCATATTATGATTGGACTTGCATGGTAGTATGCTTACTTGAAGGCCTTTACCTTGACGCAACCTTACCCCTGCATACCCTGCTGTTAGGCTAGACACACGCTTATTGCTATATATTTCATTACTTATACTTCTACTACGCTTGTGCTACATGCGTGGTGGAAACTGGTGTTATCTGGACTATGGGGAGAGTGCTGCGTGTGTGACTTGGGTGTGTAGAGGGTGAGGGTTGTGTCGACCAAGTTGGAGTATATGACGAGCCCGGGGCAAGTCTTGCCATGGGGTGCTACCTGGGCACCCCTGGAATGGATACCTATGGTGGGTAAACGGTATATGAGATGGTCCTGGGTGTGAACCTATGATGGGAGGAGCCTAGGATGGAGGTGCTGTGGTGGCACGATAAATGGAAACCCTGATGGAGACATTCTGGCTTGGTCATCCCTAAGGACTTACTAGTACTCAGATTCACCGGGAAGCCTTATGTACCACTCGCCCTATATGGTGCGGGACGACCGGACTACTTGGTAGGGTATTGCCACTACTGCTAGGTTGATAGCGGACAGTGTAAGGAGGTACGGGGCGTGGAGGATTTCCCCCACACCATGGAGACCTTGTGGAACCGGCTCATGACTCACAATTTCAGCCACCCCAGACTAGACTTGGGGTGTACCAGGGCTGAATGGTAGAGTGGCATTATCCTTGGCTAGCAAGCGGTCGGAATCAGCCTAGTTGACGACGGTCAGCGAGGAAGGCGGATCTTGTGGTTATGTAAAACCTCTGCAGAGTGTATGGTTGATCGATCGATACATGTGCCGACTTGTCGGCTATGAACCTTTCCTAGGTGTCGCTTAAACTAGATAAAGAGATGAGTCCTTCTCTTCTTCCCCTGTGAGAGAGTGTCGGTCGTAGCCAGGGGCTATGGGCCTTGAGACAGTGCCGAGAGGGAGTTGGCCTGTCGACTGAGCGATGGTATGGCGGTGATATGGTGATGATGTGGAGATGGTGGTATATCGATCCCAGGATCAAAACCTGGCTCTGGAAAGGGAATGGGGTGGAATGTGTGTGGGAATGGTGTTAAAACTTGACTATACTATTATATAATTGATATGCTAAATATATAAGAAACCCAGCCTTATAGGTTCCTTTTGATTATATCCAACTTGCATCCAATTTCCACAAAGCAATGCTCATAGGGTGGGAGTGGCCAGTACAAATCGTACTGATAAATTTTGGCACACAGGTTCTGCTGAGGAGTATAGCTTTGAGGAGTTTGATGGATGAGGGGTTCGTGCCTACGCTCGAGTTTGGCGATCTTATCTTCAAGCTGTTCTGAATGAATGCTACTTTTGATTCCACCAATGCGGCAATGTAATAAATTATGTAATTCCGCACTATTTTTACTCTGATATTATCGTTGTATGGATGTGGTATTCGACTGGAAATTTGGGTAATATGATCTACAACGGTCTTATTACACTTCGACTCTGAGGATTTCCTTTCGCGGAAATCAGGTCGTTTCACATAATTTATTGGATATAAATTCAGCTTGTCGTCCAAGAAATAATTCAAAGAACAAAATTAAGATTATATTAAGTCTTTGTATTTAAGCACTATGAAAGAATGGGCTTATTATTGGGCATCGTAGGCGTGTCCTCATCAGTTGGTATCAAATTCTAGGTTGCTCATGGTGCTTTTGGATTTTCTTTTTCAATGGCTGATTTGAAATTGCTCAAGGAAGTTAAATCTTTGCCAAAGCTATCTCTAGCATCTAGTCACCTAGAGTATTTTGATTAGGAAGAATGTCTGGAGGATTTCTTTTGGGGTCGTCCACTCCAACAGTAAGAGATATATTATGCAGAAAAGACTTTAGCTAACGATGTTTTTATTGGTGGATTGACTATGACAAAGAATTTCTTTGTTAGACATGGAGCGATATGAAGGTTGTGCTACAATGCCTATTTCTTTCTCCATTTTGGTCAAGGAAAATGGTAGCTGAAGTGTATGGTTCCAAATTTCTAACCACCAAGCCAATTGATAGTTCTAAGCAACTGAAGAAAGTAGATTCTCAGTTGTTGCAGAAGGCTGCAGTGCCCGAACCGACAGTTATGCATGGGAGTGCTGATCTTTCTTCTACATCGAGGCTATATCCTAGTGCTTCTTCTTGTGATACTCAGTCTGAGCATAAAATTGATGATACAGATGATGGATTATCTATGATGGCAAGTAATATACATAGTGATGGTACTGTTGCTACCATGAAGGGGCAACGCTCCAGCATATTTAAGTCGGAATACACAATTAAGGATAAGGTATGCAAACTAATTATTGACGGTAGCAGTTTCACTAATGTCATTAGCTTAGATGTTTTTCATGCTTTGTCTTTATCTACGTGGAGGCTGTAATGCCGCATTATATGCAATGGATGAATCAAAGTGGTACACTGAAAATTACTCATAAGGCTAGAGTTAAATTTTCAGTTGGAACATATATTGATACTGTGGATTGTGATGTTGTACCATTGACTGCATGCCATTTATTGTTGGGTCGACCATGGCAATTTGATCTTGATGCTACTCATGGTGGTTGTTCTAATAATTATTCGTTTGTGCACAAGGGAGTTAATCATGTGTTCAAACCAATTCCTGAGAGTGCTATTAAGGCTAAGGTATTTGCTACTTCAAAAATGAAGAAAAAAGGTTGCTGAAATTACCCCAAAGCCGAGGACGGCTTTGCTTGAAGAGGGAGAGAATACTGTGAACACTTCAGCGAAAGGAACTACAAATAATTTTTCTAAAATTATAATAAAGTCGATGGTGGCTTTAGCTCTGGAGGGAGAAAATGATATAGTTTCTGAAGCAACTTGTAACGGGTCTGAAATTGCAAAAGCAACTCTAAATAAATCTTCTATGCAGTTTGGGGAGCATGATGTGGTTGTTGCTTCAACTAATAATGAATCATTCAATGAAATCTCAAGGCCACGAACTGTTCTATTTGACGGTCCTAATAATGCGACTACTATTGCTTTAGTAACTACTAGTAATGGCGGTCAAGATGTTTCAGTTATGACTCATAATGGCGGTCAAGATGTTTTAGTTATGACTCATGATTTTTTTGAAATTAACTGCAAGATGGAGATATCACTTGAGGATACAACAAAGCCGAGGGCGGCTTTGTTTCAAGAAGGGAACAATGATGAACCCATTGCTTCTCAAAATGTATTTGATGCACAAGATACACATAAGAATATATCAAAGCCGAGGACGGCATTGTTTCAAGGGAGAGAGGATAATGAGACCATGGCTCGTCAAGTTATTCAGTTTGGTTCATTTTCTTTTGATGCGAAGCAAAATGTGATGAAGGCTAGAAATATAGATTTTACTGCTACTATGCCAAACTCGATTATATTTCGTGGAGCTAATTTATCCAAAGAAAAGGAATTATGCCAATTTAAGAAGCCACCAGATATATGAAGCAAGTTGATGATTGGCTCCAATTTTATTGACGTGAGTTGCTAGTGGCTTCGTTTGATTAGGAAGGCTAAATATGGTGATTAGCAATATAGCCGCATTATTTTAGTATATTTCCTTTTAGATGAAGTCGTAGCTAGCATGTCAAGTTTGCTTCCTTTTGTGATTTTGGTTTAGGTCACCGGTGTGTCGGAGTCATGTGTACGAGTCATAGTTGGAGTCAATTAGATGGTCATGGTGCCTGCGTGCACTTGTTTGAGCCGAACCTGGTTCTGGCCTTGTGGAGTCTAGAGTGTCTGCGTGCACATTAATAAAAGGTCAGGGCCCGCTCTAACGTCGGCAGCAGAATCACTTCCGTCGCCGGTTGCTCGGCGACCGCCGAAGGCACGGGCACCACCATAGGCGACGCCTAACCGGCTGATGAGGCTATCACACCATCTTCGCTCCTGCCCAAAATGGGAGCGATGTCGAGCAATGGCTGCCGTCTCGCCTGAATGGCGACACTCTTCTTGGGCATCAGCACCAAAGAGCGGCCCCATCTGAGGATGCTGCAAGAAACGAAAGGCATAAGTCACAATGAAAAAAGAGAAAAGCAGAGAAAACAGAGGAGTTGGCAACTTACGTTGGCGCTGTTGGGTGGTGGAGACATTTGGGGGATGAACCCGAGGTCGCTGCTCCACGTCGTCGGGGTGGGACGGTTTTGTGCTCGCCCCCTGCTCTCGGGCTGAGGGGCTCACCTACCTCGCATCTAGGGGCACGGCGGTAGAGCCACTCCCCTCTCTCGGCACCTTGGGTGCGGCAGTGGATCCGCCCACCCCCGCCGGCTCTTGGGACACGGTGATGGGTCCGCCCGCTCCCACTGGCTCTTGAGGCGCGGTAGCAAGGCCGACCCCCTCTGCTGGCACCTCGGGTGCGGCGGCAGATCCACCCACCCCTGATGGCTCTTGAGGTGCAGCGGCGGGGCCACCCCCCTACACTAGCACCTAGGGCATGATGGCAGACCTGCCCGCTCCTGCTGTCTCCTAGGGCAAGTCGATGGTTTGGCCCGTCTCCGCCGGCACCTAGGACGCACTTTCCCCTATATGGAACTGGAAAGGCCCTTGCTTGGACAAGTGGATACCTATCAGCGTATCCTCGCTCGCCAGGTCATCCCACTCAGTATCGGCAACTACCTCATTGTCTTCCTTGCCATCATCATCATCACTGTCTGTGTCCTCCCTGCGCTCCCGCGCACGCAGCTTCTACTGCTTCTTCCTCCTCTCATCCTCCTTCGCCTTCCGTTGCCACTTGGCTGCCATCACGGCCAGATCCTTCAACAATGGAGCTGGAAGATCCATAAGGACAAGCTTCTTTGGTTGGTCCCCCGTCTGGAGTTCAATTAAAAAGGAGGCACAAGGAAAGAAAACTTACGAAAACAATGTATCCCAGTTCTGGCCACATTGGGGGATGCCCCCGCACCGGATATACAAAGTTAAGGATAGCGTCGGAGTCATCCCGCGGAGGCTCCATCACCTCCTTGATACGCTGCACCACTTTGGAGGGGGAGAGTGCTCCCTCGGTGAGTGTTGTCCCATCGAGTGACGCCCTAGGCGCCATCATGTGCAGGGGAAGCGCGTGCCTCATCAGCGGCACCACCCTCCACGCGTGATAGGCGCCGATGATCCTTGACCCCTTCATACCCCTCTCCTTCAGAATTCAGATGGCGGTGAGATGGTCCTAGATTTTTGTCTTGTCTTTCTCTAGGACTCCCCACCTCCTCCATGATTCTAGGACCTCTTCAATGAGGCGCTCGGTGAACTCTGGCAAGGGGGCGGCTGCATCATTCTTAACATAGAACCAATGCGAATGCCATCCCTTGTTAGAGGTTGATAGACACATTGGTGGATATTCATTGACGCGGTTGTTGCGAAGCTGGATGCCGGCACATCCCATCGGCACGTTCAGCTCCTGCTTCTTCTCCCACTTCTTCAGGAGGGTGACGGTGAAGAAGTACCACCTCCAGTCAAAGTGGGGACTATCCCCAGGAACCCCTCACAAAGGGCGATGAACGCCGCAATGTGTTGGATTCCATTGGGATTAAGGTGTTGCAGCTCCACCTTGTAGTAATGTAGCAGCCCCCAAAGGAACTTGTTTGTAGGGGCAGCGAAGCCTTGCTCATGGAAGTGAGCGAAGGACATGACATAGCCTTTGGGCGGTGACGATGCGTCCTCATTGCCAGGCAGCCACCACTCCTCGGTGGTAGTCCGCGCGCAAAGAAGGTCATGGCGAACGAGGCCCTCTAGGTGCTAGAGGGTGATATCGGATCTACACCATGGCTCCATTGAATGATTGGGGTGAGAGGATGCGAACTTGACAGTGGCCAAGATACGGATGCAGGGAGATTGGGCGATTGGCGGCGGAGGTTGTAGATGCGAAGGCAAGGAGGCAAAGTACGAAACCATGGGGGTGAACCCCTTGGTTTTATAGGGGTGATGGATGCAAGGAAGGCAACCGTCCACCTAGATCTCTACGCTTGCCATGATCCATCACCACATCATGATCGTGGGATATGCGCCCGCAATCCCTATCCTTTCCCTCTGAAGACGCGCCAGACGTTTTGCCTCCCCTAACGGACCAGGACTCTTGGCTAGCAAAAGGGATACAGGTAAAAAAGCGTTTTCTCCATCCTGCCTGGGCCTAGAAGTTCGAGGGCTAGCCCATCAATGGTTTTGATGGCTGTCCCAAGGCACCCTTACAACAAAGGATGGGCCCGCAAATGGCCAAAACTTAGATGCACGAGTTCCATAGGAGTCTCGATGCACGATCGAGTCTCAGCCAGGCTGACTCTGGATGGTTCCCTGCGAACGGGATGCTAAGGTCCCATTTAAGCTATCCAATAAACAAACCATCAAATCTCACAACCATACCTGCAAAGGGTCTGCATCACCCCCAGACGATTCCATTCGAATCACCCCTCGAGCGATTATGTCCGAATCACCCAGGGGCTCGGAGGCTACACCCATCGGGTGCGCTCACACGCACCCTCTGGCAAGTCAAATCACCCCCCAGGCAATTCTATCTGAATCACCCGAGGACTCGAGGGCTACTTTTGGGGATTGAATACTGGGGTACCCAAAGAGGAGGAGCTAATAACCATCAAACGTTGATGCTTCCAAATAGGCAAGAACACGACTACACCTCTTGTCCAAAGGACCGAAGGTTAGCTCCATCACGTCTGACCCAAAATGTTGGCTCTGCCTCGCTCGATGTCTATGGGTAGACTCTGCCTCGCCTGACCCCCTGGGGGCAGACTCTGCCTCGCTCGACATCTGGGGCTAGCTCTGCCTCACCTGACATTCAGGGGCTGGCTCCACCTCGCTTGACGTCCGGGGGTTGGCTTTGCCTCACCTGACGTTAGGGGCTTGCTCCACCTCGCTCGATGTTCTAGGGTAGGCTCTGCCTCGTTCGATGTCCGGGGGCTAGCTCTGCCTCGCCCGATGTTTGGGGGCTGGCTCCGCCTCGCCCGACGTCTACGCGCCGCTCCTTCATAAACACATGCGCAGATAAGGCAGGGCATTCAAGTCAACCGCAATACCAAGGACCATACCCTACATGCCTAGAGGAAAGTACCATTAGGATATGACAAGACGAGCGCTTTAAGGCCCTTCCAGGCATGTCAGAGCTCAAACAGTGTTGTAGGCACCGACATTTGTTTTACAGTGTTGTGGGCGCCGCCATTGGCCCTCGGGCATGGATCCTGACGGAACCATATGACAACCACTATGGTCTAAGAGGAGACTCACATCCTCTATAGTGATGGATGTGTAGTCACTGCGCCATCCGTTCCCCATGGGGTTGCGGATCAACACCCCGGTCCATCGCGTCGCCCGTCGGGGCGAGATGGGACGTGACCACTTGCTGATCAAGTTAGAGCATGCTATCATCAACAGATAGACGCCTATCATGGAGCTATCCCTGGTGCCATCTACCATGTTAGCACGGCTGGCTCGGAGGAAAAGAAAGACCCGACACCTTCAAAGGACCTTCTTTGCCTCTAGTTTTTTCTTCTTTCTCCCATCTGTAATCCCTGCTCCCCCTTAGTTTATAAAAGGGAAGGCAGGGCACCCCACTATGGGGATAGATCAATAGAATACACCACACATCACATAACACACAGCTGAGTAGCAACCAAGCTCTTAGCGTCCTTTCAACCTTTCCATCAGAGACTTGGGACCTGTCCCTCTCTCGCCCTTTTGTACCCCCTACTATGAACTTTTCAGTGCAAATAACATGAGCAATAGCCACGAACTGGACGTAGGGACATTCTGCCTGAACTAGTATAAACCTTGTGTCTTTTTAGCACACCATCTGGGCTAGACGTGCAATAATACAAATTTACTCATTGGTGTTTACTCGAAACACCAACACAAGGACTCCATTAGTGTGTGTTTCTCCGCTCTCTTCCTCTCCTATTTGGTTATGTTGTAGTTATACATAGAAGCAAATGGAGCTAGAGCACTCATGGGCGTGATCTGTTGGGCTCCTACATCGCCAGTGAGCATGGGCCTAGATTCTACATAGGTAGGACCAATGAAGCATTCACCATGGAAAATAGCGGCTATGGGAATTCCACTCGACCTTCAAACCCTCGTTGGACGGAGGTAGTAGGGTGGAGGTCTAGGGTGCACTACAAGCAAAGAAGGAAGGGAGGAAAGTGAAGATAACACACCAGAGCCTTGATAAATTTAGGAGTAAATGGCCATTAATTCATCATCTCTACAGTCATGCCCGCTAGGTATTTATAGTCCATAACGGAGGGCATGATGAAATTACACTTACACCTGAATTGAATGGGAACATTTTTACACACACTTGGGGGTGCCTTAGTCATTTAACACATCATATTCAACCACCCACTTGATGCCGTTAGAGTTCCCTGCTTGGGGTACCACTCTTTGATGGGCCCATGCGACGATGTCTAGGGGCGGCTTCGAAGGTTCATCCTGGCTGGTTAGCTCTACAACCAACTCTTGACCCTACAAGACAAGACGTCATGATACCTTTTCTAGGGGAAGTTAGTGGGGGAGACATGTATAGTGCTAGTGAAGGTATATGAGGAAACAAATGCGCTGAATTTGTGCCATTGATGGACACAACAATAGGGTCATATAGATGGCATTCAGATAGGGGCCATGAATGTACCCTTGCATGAGAGCGAGGCCTTGTAATGAGGGTTTCGTGGTGGTAGCTGCTGGTGAGGGCCCTATCCTGGGCGATGGAGAAGCGGGGTGCTGCTGCGAGGGCATTCCCCCAACAGTAACCCCTCGGGGCTTTGTACCAACTCGGTGGGACGAAGCAGTGATATTAGGAGACAAGTGAACCTTGAGCCCAATGGTCTTTGACTCAAGTGACTCCTTGGCTATCTTTGATCGATGGTGTTGGGCCTGAGGTGAGGTTATTGGTGCAAGATTTGAGGTGGTGGTTAGGGTTTTCTATGTGGCGCATGTGGAATTCAGGGGTCATTCTTGGTTTTTGTGCATCTGTAGGACACTACTACACTTGCACCTTTCACAGTCACGTCACAACCCACATCGTAGTCCAATTTTGGCCTTGGTAGTGAGCTGTCAATAGTGATGGTCGTAGCCTTCACCGTCGACATCTTGGACTGACTGCGATGTACACTAACACCGCCAATTGGCTTATGATCCATCTATGATTAGGTCCTTACTTTAGTCGCATTGGAGCACGACCCGGCTATGGATGTACACTAACACCGTTGCATTGGCAAATGATCTAACTATGTCGAGGCTATCAAAACCATCGTGTGGGCACATCATCTGCCTATGTAGTGGTCACCAGCACTGTTGCCTTGTACTTTGACCTAACTACCAGTGGTGTGGGTTCATTATTGGTTCGATAGTTGAGATGCCTATGTAGAGGTTAACACCATCGTTGCTTTACTGTATGATCTGCCAGTACAAAGGTCTTGGTCACCGTCGCCTTGCACCCCGATCCGCCTTTGATGATCCTTTAGTTGGTGTTGGGTTACTGAAGGATTTGATGGTGATATACTTTTGATCCGTGCTGCATCATATGTATAGCGACGACGACATAATTTCATATGGTTTCATAATAATTACTAATTCAGCTAGGCCCTTAATAGCTTCATGAACACAAAGCATACAGATATATAATCATTACATCCATAAATCATGTTCACAAATAAGAGTACTTTTTTATAATAACAATGGATGCTGCCATAACATCTTTCTCAACTGATGTTCTAACATAAGCGGTACATAGAGCATACTAAAGGTACTGATCTATATAGACTTACATAACAAAATGACATAGCTGTGCTCCTTCTATGTAGCACTCCTGCGTGCAAGGCAAAATGAATATATTTAGTGCATCCTTCGGATTGGTAGCCAATGCACCATGGAACCCCTCTTATTCATCTCTGATCCACAACATGAACAAAGAAGTAGAATTAATAATATTGAACATACCATTCCTTTAGTTAACAAGCCAAAATTGGCCTATACATAGATAGAATAAAAACAACTCCCTACCTGAACAAAGACTGTCGTGATGACAAAATGCAGGAAATGCACCTTTACTGCTCTGCTAAAGATTTCATGAACAAGGGAACATAAGGAAGATAGTAAGGCCTCTTCATATGGAAATGACCTCTTGATCTACAAAAGCAGATGACATGGGCATGGATAACATGAACCTTTCTGCGGTCCATGTCATATGCAATCAATGTTCTATCCTTCCCAACAAGGAAAATGAAATTCCATTCTGGGTGCACTATAATCACTATGTACTCCTCATCACAAAGCTTAGAACCAACTTTAATACTCATGCATCCAAAATGTTCCTCTGTGTCCACAACATGCTTCAAAATCTAGTTATTAGTACCATAGTTTTCAAGTATCCACATTAAAAGCCTGGACCTATTGCGAAAATCAGCACAACACACACACACAGGTGACCCTAAGCTTGATGGATTGACATTTTAGCACCACCTGGTTTACAAATTGTCCTCCATGTCTTTCCCTCTATATCCACAACAACTATCACAGAGTACTCAACCATGTGCATAAAACCATTAAGAAAAACACTTCTCTATTTTGAATGTAGAACAATATTACCCTCGCCCCATTCAGATTCCTTAAAGATCCATGCTGTAGTTTTAGATGAGTAGATCTCCACACCTATGCCCACACCCTCCACCTCAACAAATTCAATCACATGGAAGTGCAAGGACGTTGGGTCAAAACCTAAGTGAGCCTGACCAACAAAACAGATGCTATGTGGTAGTACATGCCATTTGTCGATCGCCGGATTACAAACAACATAGCGACGTAATCCATCAGGCCCAGCACACCAGCAATGGATGAGGCCACTACAACAATCTAAGACTAGGACTTTTTTAAGGGGGAAGGGCAAGAAGGACAAGGATGGCCGTTCACCGGTGGTGTTGGTGAAGTGGCGATTGCCCTTCGACCAGCTACCATAGAAGAAGC
>NW_027097041.1:0-40000 GCF_019320115.1 Miscanthus floridulus | reverse complement strand
TAAAGTCCACCACCACACCACCAAAAACCAACAAAATGGTGTGGGAACCAAAGAAGGTGCAACCATCCGAGTCTACTCCCCTAGGCACGGATGTACCATCCTCAAGCAAGAAATGAAGGGAGAGGAGTCCTGCTCATTGGACTTTAAACATTGAGCCCTTACCGAAGGTAAATCGGTAGTTATCCTTTTATAATTTGCTTAGATTTTCTATATAATAAAACTATGAAATATACATGCTCAAATAAAAAAACAATTAAGTTTACTTTTCATACTTTTAAAATAAAACTCATCATGTTCTATGTAAACATGTTTTGGTTTGAAGTATGGTTAGTGTGCAATCATACTTTCATAGGCTTTTCAAATTAACAATGGTGCTTAGGTTGATAGCCTACCATGATCAAATTGAAAACTAGTTTGATCATTGAACAAGACTATTGAGTAGAAACATAGGTAGTATAAACCTATAAAAATATACAAATAATAAATAATGTACCACAGAGTCGTCACCAATCCATCTTAGACCATAGGCCTAGAGCTAGCTTGGGGGAGGACCCCCATAGAGGTACCCTTGTAACTTTTTAAATTTTGCATTTATTTTCTGCATTTATTTATTTATTAGTATATAAAAAATATCTAAAAATTCAAAATTACCAAAAAGATAAAATATGATAAAAACAACAAAAATATTTATTCACTCTCATATGTGTTTTAAGAATGTTTAGTTTCCCCTAAGTTGAAATGATGAATATTTGCTCTATTTATAATTCATCTGTGCCTAAGGTTATAACTTAGTATTCCCCAAGATTTAAGTTTGTTGGCTAAAAATGTCTTATCCTAAAACTTGAAAACTTGTGAGTTGCAAATGAATGCTCCTTTTCTAAGTTGTTGCGAGTTATGATATGGTACAAATAGAATTTGCTATGATTATGAATACCTACCAAGGCCATATGACATAAGTTACATTCAAACCTTAGTCATGCTACTTGTGATTGCATTGACCTTTGTCAAATTGTTGTGACCCTAGTTGAGATTCTCGTCATGCACCCATGATAAAGACACACGTACACCCACAAATAAAACTGCTGACTCTTACACTGAGAGTTACGCAAAAACATGCTTTTTCTATCCACCAAATAATTACTCCATTCATTTATCATGTGTCTCTCTCTCAAAAATTATCATATGCCAAAAAGAATAGTATGGGCTATGCTAAAAAGAGAAAAGAAAAAATGTTCATGCCAAAAGACATAAGAAAAAATGCATGCCAAAGAGCATGAAGAAAAGAAAAGAAAGAAACAAAGATAGCCCATACTTTCAAATAAAAGGCATTCATTCAAAAGAGAGAGATTCATGATTCAAAGGAGTACCAAAAATATTTAGAATTAGAACTTTATGAAAATTCCACACACTTGCATGCCTTGATCAAAGTGTATGACTTGCATCTCCTTGAGGTCTGCTTTTTTACTCAGCCAAATATGTGATGCAAGTATGCCCCACTTTCATACCTACCCAAAACTCCACTCAAAAGCCTTAGTGGTAGGTTATGAAAAAACAAGAAGGCAAATACCAAATGCTTTTGGTGAGGTTTCATACACATTGATCGATCGAGAGAATCATTTGAGGAACTTACATTTGTTTTACAAAACTCATAAAACCTCTAGATAGATGGTTAATCAAAGAATGAATGATTTGTGATTTTGTTATAACCGTTCTATCTTGCAACCACCCAATAACTTGGAAAAGTTATATGCCCCACAGGGATCAAGGTAAAGGGTGGATAAAAAGCCAACTTATTTGAATTACGGAAGAATACTATGTTATTGGCATGGCACTTATGAATTGTATCAGCATAGTGTAACACCTCTGTGTTAAGCATTGCAATTTGCACTTGCATTTCATGAGCACAAGCATCATCCCAGCATTCATGAACATGAGCATATGAAATTTCATCTCATTCTTATACTTTGTCACATGAGATGTTGATTCATATATATATGCTAATGCTTACATATGCTAGGATTTACATGTGACCAATGTATAAAATGTTTGTGGGACCTTAGGAGTGCCTTAAACATGTTTATAATGTCACATGAAACAACTTTCGTATTCATGACTTGGACCCATTTGTCCTCTAAGTCATGGTTATAGTGTAGGCTTTCATTTTCAAGTTGTATGTTTGACCTAAGTTGAACTATAGCATAGAGTGTTTGTATGGTAGTGCACCCTTAAGCAAAGTTGTAGTACTTGACTAGGGTAACAACTTTTATTATTGTGTCAAGGTCTAATTCAGTGCATAGCATGCTCAAAAACAGCTCACAAGTAGGAAAAAATGATGTTTTGTCTAAAACGAGGATTTTAGTTTTAAGGTGCAGCACTTTAGGGCTTTGTAGATCTCAAACTACTAAGAATTTGGGGATTCTTCCTAAAGCAAATTTGTAGATCACATGTAGCTCTACAACATTCACTAATATGGTTTTCACTAACTCTCCACAGATTAGGAGTAACGATCGCTTGAAGTTGCTCCATCAGTCGCATTCATCAGGGCATTATGCCGATTTGAACCAGCATTAGTGGCCGACCGGGGGCAGGCCAGGTGCACCACGTGGCAGCCGTAAGCAGGCGCTATCCCAGGCAATCAGGCCAACGTGGGGAGATAAGGCACGCAACGCCGGTGCTCGCCTCATTTTGCTCTCGCACCTCGCTCTCTCTCACGCACACTAGAGCAAAGCGGAGCGTCGCACCGCAGTCGCCATTGCCGAGCACCACCGCATTCTCTCATGCACCACCATTGCTCCTTTGGCCACTACCGCTCCTCCACTGCTCCGCCATCATCTTCTCCATCTCCTCGACCCACTCGCACCAGTGTTCGAGCCAAGGTAAGCTTCGCGGCGTGTTCGCCATCATCGTGACCTTCACTAGAGTGCTCCCATGCTCGTGCTCACCATGGCCGTGCTCCACCGAGCCATCTTGCTCGCTCCTTTCCACGTTAAGGCTAGACTAGAGTCACATCTAGCTCACGCCAATGACCGCTAGCCAATGTCGATGCGCCGGCATTAGAACGTGGCCTTTCACCGTTGTGCTCTCACCGTTGTGGTACCATGCATGTGGTCAAGCCCACCAGTGCCACCCTAAACCCTAACCTGCATCCTTTAGCTTTGCTAGGTCACCGTGTAGATGTAGCGAGCCTCGCCTGAGCTTACCATGGTCGGAGCTCATCGGAGCGCTGCCGCGTAGCTCCGCCATCCGCCATGGCCACCGTCGAGCCTACTCCAGCGAGCCTCCGAGCCAACCAAGTACCCCCATTGATGCGGGACGTCGAGGCGAATCCATCAGTGGTGACCTCACCGCCAGTGACCTCGTCGGCAATGAGCAGTGGCCGATCAATCACCGTGCTTTGCTCTATGTGACTGACATGTGGGGCCAGATTGATTCGGGGTCCCGCTGTCAGCCTCTGGGTACACTAGAGTCGGGTGTGTCTAGCATTTAGGTTTAGTTTGATTTTTTTATTTCTTTCACAAATTTGAATACTAGTTTCAAAAATGCATAACTAAATGAAGAAATGTCCAAATGGGGTGATTCCAATTTTGTTGGTTTCCTTGTGAAGTGTAGTATTTGATAAAAATATGAAATATACTATTTGGGGTATTTTTCTAGGAGAATAAAATGTAGCTAGATAAATTCTTTTTAAATGGTTTCTATCTTGTTAAATGCATAAGAAAATTCATCCCGTGCCAAGGCACACGAGCAAGCCAGAAGGGTATGCTCGATGGAGCTGGAGATTCGCCTGGCTTCAATGTAGGGATTATCGATCCTACGCACTCCTCCTGAGATGTGCCAGTTGAATTGACCCTGCAATTGACAAGGAGAGAAAGCTAATCAGTAATTTAAGGCGGAACATGCCGGTGTTGCCAGACAGTCCCGAATGTGTGGGCCTGAGAGCCGATGTGGAAGGAGATCGACTAAATAGCCGATTCTAGCATACTCATAAGAATAAATCAGTTAAAGCTCATGGAGTTGTGGAAGAAAAATTGGTTATTATTCAAGATGGATATTGTTATTTAGATAAATATTAGTCAATGGCAGTAGGGTGTCAACACTAATCAGTTTATGCTAAGCCAATGACTACAAGCAATTGAATCCCTTTTTATATGAAAATTCAGCCCATCATCATTTAACCATTTAATAGAGATAAATCAAATGAACATATTAGATCTCATCTATCGCTATGACCAGTAGGGCATGAGGCAGAATCATGTAGGCCGTAGAAACAACAATAAATTCGATGACCCTAACTTATTACTAATATCAGTGGGGCATGAGGTAGAATCATGTAGGCCGTACTACAATAATAAGATCATGGGGCTAACATATCTTTCAACCTATCCTTACTTCAACGGTCTCGTGACATGAACTGCATATGTGAAAACACTCGATATCGGCTAAAACAGCCGATTTAGGCATAGCGCACAATTGAGGTCATGCCCTATCAGGAACAGATCTACCAAATAATGATCCCCATGCCATGCTGCTAATAGTGGGGTGTGAGGCAGAATCACACAGGCCATGATAACGGGCCATGGAAGAGTTTATCCGATAGATCTATTCAAGACCAGACATGCCTTAACCGCACACTATGCACGATCAAGATTCATATAAAATAGCCGATAAAACATAACTCATCGTTTAGGGTGCGAATTAGATTAGTTTAGATTAATAAATGATGGGTTAAACAGGATATAAGGCCGATCTAGATCAATCCCAATTGGGCGAAGTGATATTGCTGTAATTAAATAAATAATGAAAGCAATAAGCAATATCAGTAACTTAATGAATCTATTCGAAGGGTGCCACCCTTAGATAGAGCCGATAACTTGACCTTAATCTAGTTTGAGCAGTGGAGGTCGATCAGATCGATGCAACCATACTTGAACTAGACGAGTCGATAACTAGCTTATACTAGAGTCGTAGTGGAGGTTGACCAGATTGATGCAGCCGTACAAATAGAATTATAAGCCATGATGGTACTTACAGACAAGCCGGAGGTCGGCCGAACCGATGTAGCCCTACTCGCTGAAGAACTCGCCGAGATCTACTCTACTTCTACTTCTAAGGGGTGGCCGGAGCCAAAAAAATAAGTAACTTGTATTTGATTGATTGTGTGTCCTGTACAAGGAGCAGGGGGTACATATTTATACCCTGAAGTAATGATCCTAATGAGTTATGTACATAACTTACCTAACAATAATATCTAAATGAAAGGAAATATTAAAATACATAGACTCTAACTTCCCTTATGCAGAGTCCTCGCTGATGAAGCTTCTATTCGTGTCCTTATCCTGTTCGGCTCAACCGGCACATATTCAGTACATAGACATGCCACCTTGCCGAACCGTATATGGACACAACATCTAATTGCCCATGTATATACACATATATGATACAAGTTCTTGCTTCTTGCATTGTCGATGTGCATCTGGACGCCATATCCTAAATAGAATAATATTCCCTTTCCTTTGTTGCACATACGTGATGCATCTAGAGCTGCCAATGATATTTCTTTTGTTGCTTTACGTGATATCTCTATCAGGCCGACTTCAAGATGTTGTATGTCATCTCCGATTTTCTCAAATATTCCATATATTAGCAAATCTTTTAAACTTGGCCGAATATAATAATCAGCCGTGCATGAGAATATCTCTAATAATTCTCTCAAGTCATGACACGTGTACTTTCCTTGATCCATTTGACTTTTTCCTTATTTCACATGAGGAGATCTTGGATGTCGGGCTTCTCCAAAATTGAATAATATTTCCTGGTCGGCTCCCAAATATCCACTAATTAAGAGATTTTCTTGTTTTTGACATCATCGGCCAATCTCTTCCTTTCCAGGATAAGCTTACCAAATTTTGGTATAAACACAGGCCTCCTAGTTCAGAGTATGAATTTTTATGCTTCGAACTATTTTGATCCAATAATCTCCTTTCCCAAGTCAGCGACATCTAATTGCAATACTTGGCTTTGATGACTTACTTGGGTTGGCTGTTCATCTACTTTAGCTGATTAAGAGCTGGCCCCCGAGTTTATAACTATAATCGGCTATCAAATCACTGGTATGGAGCTGAAGAATTCACTGGTAGCAATACTACCTTATTCCAAGCCTCACTTACACATGTGAACTTTGAAGTGTCTATCACGCCAACTTGGATGGTTGAAGAATGGAACGGATTAGAATCCAGTCATCCTCACTTCTCTTGCTCAGAAAACTTGGGCTTTTTGAAAGATTTTTAAATCAAAACATAGCTTAGCTCCCCCAAATGATTCTCTCAGATCGCTCAATGTGCATAGTTCCTCACCAAGACATTATTTTGCCTCTATTTCCCCTACTTCTAGAAAGCTTATGTGGAGTTTGGGTAGGAACAAAGTATGTAGCATACTTATCTTGCATATCGTAAAGTCAAACCCAAGATCCAAGAAGAGAAGTGTCATACTCTTAGATCAAGATGTGTATGTGTGTGGAATATTTAGTGGCTAACCTAATTCTACTATGCTCTCTGAAATATATTTCTCTCTTGTGGAATATTTTTGCGAGAACATGGGTTACCTTTATTCTCATCTCTTTTCCCCTTTTTTCTTTTTTACTTTGGACCTCTTTTGTGTCCATCTTTTTATATTTTTACATAACCCATGTCTCTTTTTACAACAACTTTTGAGAGAAATATTATCAAGAACTTGAAGCATTTATTCTGATAAAACCTAGCGAACATATTTTTGTCTTCTCCTAGTGTAGGAGCAGAACATTTTGAGGTGGATGAAAAGCATGTTTTTGCGTACTTCCAGTATAGAAGCAACACACATATGTAGCGTGTACGTGATCTTAACCTTGAGAGCATGATAAATCTCTCAATATGGGTCAACGAGTCTTGACAAAACTCAACACAAAACAAGCAGCTTATGTGGAAAGTTTTTAACAATAACATATGGCCTTGGTAGGAAATTCAACATCATCAAGGAGACAAGCTATTGATTTTGAATTTTTATAATAAAATTTCCCAAGTCCTTTGCAAAAGAAGCAAGGTTCCTTTCATCATACCATATCTCATTCATCAACTACTTAGATAGCATACTTTTCCCTATGATAGTTTGTTCACAAGTAGTAGGAAAAGTGAGGAATAAAGAATATATGAACCAGCCATAGAAAGGCATGTACCTCATATCTGCATGTATACTCCTTTACTCTGAGCCAATGAGTGCCTCTGCTTGAAATTTTATAGACATTGGCTCCTTCCTTGCTTGTCGGCCATTAATTATATGTAGAGCGACAATCCAAGACTCGTAGACTAACAACTTCATGCTTTAAATTCTGAGCTGGCTCAAATAACATTTTATTACATTCACGTCGGCTTCGTGGATCACTCCATAGGAGCCAATGGATGAAGATTCCTCTAAATGTTAATTAGCCGATTGCATTGCCTATTGCATCATCGGCTTCAGTGGACCATCAAATTATTCTCCACATGCTGAGCCGGTCAGAAGTAATATTTTTCATCTTTATGTATGTTTAGAATTTCCGGCAATCGATTTTTATTTTCCTTCCCTTTCCTCTTACCTACCTGAGTAAGTCTGAACTCTTCGTCCAATTGTGGTAGAAGATGCTAAACCGACTAGATCCATATTCCTATAGATAAGGGATCGGCTTGCTCCAGACCTTGTGGCTGTGCTAATTCCAGCCTTGTACATTGATGGCCATCAACTTGAAATCATTGATGCCTATGAGCGGACAGTCGATATATCCTTACCAGATCTTATTTATCAAAGGGATGAGAATCGGCTTCAAACTCGGAGTATCAAGAAAACCATTGATGAGAGTGAGGCATTGCCCGCCCAGCTTCTTGAGCACGTCAACAAATCAACTGAAGAATTGGCTGGGCTTATTCGTTAAGGTGTGCAACTTCATAACGACATCAAGAAAATCTCCGGCTAACTGCTAGCAAACTCAAATACAATCTGTCCTCTGCCACTGATCGTGCACCTCGTTGGCAGTTTCCATATCTTCTGCCAACCGCTCTTTGCGACCGACAAGGGTGCCGTGGTGGTGCGGTCACAGTCCATGCTTGGCTCTCCATCGGCTATGCCCCACATTGAGAAGGAACCTCAGAGCCGATGAGCCAGGAGCCGATGGAGAAGTTCAATGTTTGTTTACTTTGGGTTCACCACCTCCACAAGAAAATATAGTTGATGTAGAGGAAAAGGCTCTTGGCCCTGTTTGCCAGCATCACCATTCTTGTTGTCATCGTTGGCCTCGAGCTCCTTGACCTTGCTCTACGGCAGCTTATCGTGGCTGCTGCTAGCTTTGTGTCGCCGCACGCATATGGAAGCCTCCACCTGGTTGGCAATCGCCGACACATCGTACTCCGATGAGATGTCGAGCACGCCAAGCAGGAATTCCAGCGAGAACTTGTTGGCGTGATGTGATACACCGAGTTCCCACGCTTGTCTGTCCACTCTTGGGGAGCATGGCTATGAATGACTCGGGCATCTCTATGTCATCATGAACATCGCTGCTGATGGTGATAGTGGCCTTTGTGGATCTTGGTGGCAGAGTCGCGCCTTTGCTGAAGGTCCTTATGCGCTTTTATTTAGTAAGGCTGGCATCCGGGACGCAAGGCACCAACAGCCACTATTTATCTTCATTCCGGTGAGCTGACCTCCCGAACGATGATGACATCCTCAACGATAATGATGAAGTGACCGAGCCGACAACTTTGTCCCGGCGGCTGCTTACCAGAACTTGGCCTTCTGGAAGCTATCCAGAATGTCAATGGCATCGAGCTTCTTGAAATAATAAATGTAATCGACTATTGGTAGTGACCAAATAGTTACCATGGGCCTTTAAGCCAGATGCCTGGTCTCTTCTATAAAAGGGGACTCGGTAAAAAAATCCTAATCAAATCCGGCTGCTTCTGCCTATGTGTACATCGGACCTGATACGTATACATGACAGTAACTCATACTCCGTTGCCGTGCTCTTAAACATATAGTATTATATAGGGCCAATTCCTTTTTTAACAGCCGATTCCACTCTTCACAAGATGCTGGTGCATAATGCTCTTCTGGCTTAAGAAAAAAAGTACGCTACTTCTCAAAGATCGCCTCATATATCTCGCTTCCTTCGGCTAATAGAGTCTGATGACCATATAAAGGGCTAGCTTCATCGGCTATTGACATTGCTTTCCCGACAGTAGAGGACTAAAATATTCCACAGGCCATCAGCTATCCTTTGTTTATTACCTCCATCGGATCGGACAGGTGTCGTCATAAGTCCGTCCTGGTGTTCGCATTATGTGGCTGCTTGTAGACCGTATCCTCGACCAACGTCACCAAATCCATCTTTCAACCAATAATGCACGTATACAAGCAGTCATACATCACATACATGGATATATGGTGCTGTTCAATCTGGCATACCATTATCATCCAGCCAGGTGTATTTCTGTATATTTGGTCTTTGAGCCGATGGAGGCGAACGAATAGTCGATGGAGGTGAACATACGTGCCTCTTCTTTTGGTGTGAATTTTCTCAGGCTGTTTAAGCTTTGCCGATGGTTCCGGCAATTCACATCTTTCTCTGTACAGGTGGCCTTTATTATAACCGGTCCTTCTTTGGGACGAGCTTGGCCTTGATCTTGTCTATTTCCTTGTCGGGGATTTGGAATGCCTTGGTGAGCACGTCGTTGGGCAGCTTACGAGTAGCCTCGAAGAACATCATGGCGATGGACTGTGTGCCGGGAAGCTAGCTGTTGAAGATAGAGATGACAGCGGCGGCTTCAGAACCCTTGTCCTTTTGAAACTGCACGAGGCCCACGGGAAACAAAAACATCGCCTTGGGCGATGATTTTGGAGAGGAGCTTATTGGTGATTATGACAAAGCCGACACCGAGCGGTGCCGTGGAGGACGAAGATGAACTCGGCGGCGCACGGGTGCGTGCATGGCGGGTTCAGGCCCCCCGATACGTAGTCGATGCGGGAGATCGAGACGCCGAGCATTCTCATCTCTCTAGGATCTTTTTGGAGTTGGTTCCTGTGGCAAGCTGATCGCGTTGTTGATGACATCAGGCTTTGCCAGGATGCTGGAGAAGAAGTCATCAACGGTGGTTGCTTTCGCCTTGTATGGGATTCTTTCACCTTGATCTTGCCATGTATCTGACATATCGTGACAAATAATCCGATATCTTTAACCAATGTAATATGCTTTATCATCGGCTTTTGTTTCGAAATTAGGATTATAGCTCTGAAAATCACAATATATGGAAGCATATTTTTTATTTTTTCCTCCATCCCATGAAAATCTTTGTATGCAGAACTACGTATTGTACATGTACTCGGGTTAGTCGATGCAATATCAATAGCCGATAGCGGAGTAGAGGGCAGATCCTCAAGAAACAAAAACATGATCAGTTCCTTCGTCTGATACTTCTCTTTGCATGCTTTCTAAAATCGGCTATCACAGTCGAAACCTCTCGTATGTAAGGCCTTGAACTTTAAAGCCAGTAGCCGATTCTACTCTATATCAGCCGAATATTATTATAATATTTAGTACTCTCATCTCACCTGTTTGCTGCTCTCTGCCGGATGTGAAAGCAAAGAACCACGAAAAGCCTCATCCGCCTGACACTTTGATTATCCTTTTGAGCCGATGGGTATCCTTGTGATTTTCCTATCGGCTTGATGCCTTAAGGCCTGGTTCGGTCGTTTTATCAATAGTAACCAATAGCTGATCCCTCTTCTGAGCGTCTTCAGGTGGCCACTTCTGTATTCCCACCAGTGTAATTTACTTTCTGGATAGCTGACTGCATCGGCTATTCCATAGGTCGATGTCTCAACAACTATATATTCTTTTTAATTACCAGATCATCAATGCCGTATATTCCAATTTCCTGGTTGATGACTCATCTCTTTCTAGTTTTGAAGTCAATAATAAAATAGTCGATGGTCTCTTATCGGCTGTCGGGTTGCCAACTTCTTTCGTATCTCTATCGCAACCGCCCATGATGACATTTTCTTCTTATTGAAAAATATGCTTGGTCGAACAACTGATAATAACCCATGGAAGAAAACTGATTCTAACCCCGACAATCCCATCGGCTCCAGCCGAACCAGCAACGGTCATCGGCTATGCTAATCTACATCGATTTCACCTGATTATTTTTGAAATTCCACCGCTGTACTAGAAAACAATATCTCGCTGGCTTCACGTTGTTGCTGATTGTCTGTAGACTTCATTAGCTTGAAGAGTAAAGCCATGAACTAACAACCGATTCTATTTCAAGAAAAGTGATCGGTCTTTATCTTCATTATTTCATTAATCATCCCATGCATCCATGAATAGCAAGCCAGTGTAAAATAACGGATCTTCATATATTAGGATAATCATTATTAATCTGATCTTCCTGATGACTGACTTGACGTGCCGCTTCTGGGCACTCATTTTTATATTGAAGGTCAACAATTTGAAGTCCTTGAAACCCATAAGCGAATAGCCGATAAGTCATTCAATAAAGATATTTCCAAGCAGAGAGAGACCAATCAGCTACAAGCCAAGCAAGTCGTGGACAACAATAGTTGAAGTTGAAGGAGGCCAAGCTGATGAAACAACTTGAAGCCATTTGCCAAGAAATTTATTCAAAGGACCAAGAGTTGTAGAATCTCCCTGAACAAACAATATATCGGCTCTATTTATATATAGCTGTCCTGGTCTTGTATTTCTCATTTAGCCGATGTACAATGTTGTATTCACTGGCTTTGAGCTGTACTCAGATAATATAGACCAAGCTCCTTTCAATACTCATAGTCGACATCCGATGCGCAGCACCTCTGATGAGGACATCACTCCTTCGGATGTATCCGCTGATCCTCCAACCGTCATGCAAGGTCCAGTGACCCGGGCTCGAATGCGTCAACTCAATTTAGAGGTGAGCTCGTTCTTAAGCGATCCTTTTTATATTTATGAGAATAGACTACTACCTAATGATGTTATCTTGCTTAGGAATATTAGAGAGGGTCATGAAGGACTTAGAGGATGTGGTGGAGGCAAAGATGACCAGCAAGGACGTCCAACAGGAATCGGAGGCCCGGTCCAACATGAATTCGAGTCTGCCTCGGCCTCCAGGACCAGTCTGCCTTAAACTAGTCACCCAGGACGCATCCGGACTCCGTTTTCGACGATCCACATATGGATGGAAAGATAATTTGATAAGGAAGCCAATCCAGTGGTCTCACATCAAAAGCTCTTCGAAATCAACAGGAATCATCGAAACAAGTCAGCGTCCAGAATCTGCCAGGGTGCTGCGACACTGTCTTTTGGTCCGTTGGACCATGTATCGTGTTTGGGCCCATTAGGGGCGCGTCCAAGGGTCTTGCACGACTATAGAGTCTTTATAAACAGCCACCGCCCCTCCATTAGGGTTTGGGTTTCACTTAGATTATTCTGTCAAGAACAGTTTCACCGTTCATCGGTTTGTGAGACCCCAACTCGTGAGATTAATCATTCATCTGCAATTTGGTTGTTTTTTTCTTGTTCTTGCTTGTGTTCTTCATTGCGCAGATAGGGATTAGCCTTATTGGTGAGGTCAACCTGGTCCGTGACTTAGTTGATAACCAGAGGAGCTGTGGTGCTAAGATTATAGGGTTCGATCTTTCGATCTAAAGCCGGATCGTTGTGTCATTCTCCGCCACAATGATAGTTACCTCTACCTGACGGAAGATAGGGATCTCCGTTCCCATTAAGTGGTAATCAGAGCTAAGTTATACCATCAGGTTCACATTTATTCCCTAGTTTGAGTGTTTCGCATTCGTCCCATAGTACAGTGCCATACTCGTTTTTTCTGTCCTAGAACTTTCCATGCCATAGCCTTTGCATATTTCAGTTTCAGAGTCCGTCGTGTTGAGTTTGTATTTGGGTCGAGGTCTTGTTGCTGGTTAGGTCGTGTTAGAGTCTAGTTCGTGTGTTTTCCCCAACGTTTCCATCAAATCTTTGTTGTTGTGACTAATTTTGCGCACATTGTTCCCGTTTTGTCCTCTAATTCGGAGCCAATTCTTAAATCTGGTCTAGTTTTCGCATATGGACTCCGATTTCGACGTTCCATATATCAAAATCGATCAGAAATTTTTTTTGGATCCATCCATCCCCACCTTGTCGGGGTTGGAAAATTTTAGATTGGTGAAAAGTGGTCACAAGATCCTCTTTTCGTGGTCACAAGGTTTTTGTCGATTTTGAGCAAGTTTTTTGAAATTTCCACAGGCCACATCTTTCACTTGTTTGAGCTCATATTTTCTGTGGTTACTTCTTTTGTGCTCCTAAGTCAAGAAAAAATATCAAAAAAATAAAATAAAAAATTCAAAATTTCCCAAAAATACAACGACAACCCAAAAAATAGAAAAAAAGAGAGGGGCAAAAGAGGAACAATATCTAGAGGAGCATATAGAGAAGACCAAAGTGAGTTGTGTTAGCGTGTGCTGTCTGGTTCCTTGTTTGTGTTGCTGTTTCCATCCACCATACTTGTTTTTCACACACATGTCACCTTTCTATCCACCATACTTTTGTCACACGCCTGGTACTTGGAACATTTTAGACTAGCAACGAGAACAAGTACTTTGGACTATAATTCAGCATTACTTTCTGTTACTGACTTGTGTGCCAGATATACATATTACTCTTTGTTTGCCTTCCAAGCTCCACAAATTCTTTAGATCAGTACAGAAAAAGGGCTTTGCAATCTCGGTACCACTGCCTCACAGGTATCACGAACCAGCCACCGGTTGTACCGCCCACTGCTTGCGTTGGTAAGAATTTTGTAAGAGCTTGGTAAGACGCTTCCACTTGCTGTGAAAAGTGACACCACTACAACCACATAGTCATTTGGTAGGGATAACTTTCACCGTTTGTTCCTATTTTTGTGTTTACCATGGCAGGAGGTGATCAGACTAGAGATAATAATCCTAAGGGTTTCAACGAGTGTGTCAGCCAAGAGCAACTACAAGCTGTTGTAGAGGATGCCCAAAAAAGGATGAATGAGGCCGTCAGGAAGGCCGTCACTGACGCACTCATTGAACTCAACATTGGCAACAGCATGGAGAGATTGGACAAACAAATTTCCACGCTAACCGACAAGGTTACTGAGTTAGAAACATTGGTGGCGGTCAACAACAATGATGTCTCCGGCAGCAACACCGATGGTCTCTTGCCAGAAGACACGGTGCATGATGCCGTTGGAAACATAGATCGAGCAGCCTTCCGACAAGAAAGATTACGACGACGTCTTCGACGCAACACGACAGGTATGGGTGGTGTCCACCACCATCAAGGTAATAATCACCATGTACCCGATGATCCTTATGCTAAGATTAAGTTCACAATACCATCGTTTTTGGGTCATTATGATGCTGAGGGATATCTTGATTGGGATATGACAGTAGAACAAAAGTTTAGTGCCCACCTTGTGCCTGAGCATCATAGAGTTCGACAAGCTACTAGTGAGTTTAAGGATTTTGCCATTATTTGGTGGAATGGGCTAGCTGCACAGGATGCTTTACCTAGTATGTGGGAAGAACTTAAGGTAGCTATGCATGATCGCTTTGTTCCTCCTTATCATAGAGACTTGCGTAAGAAATTGATGCGTTTAGAACAAGGAGATAAATCTGTATAGGATTACTATGGTGAGCTCCAAAAGGGATTGATGCGCTGTAGTGTTGTGGAGGGAAACGAAGATGCCATTTGTCGTTTTTATTCAGGTTTGAGGCGTGAGATTCAGGACATTGTTGATTATAAAGAATTTAACACTGTCAACCAGTTGTTTCAGTTTGCTATGCTTGCAGAAAAGGAATTGCAGGGGCATGAACAGTAGAGCAAGAGCAAGGTCAGCACCACCACATACACGGCACGCTCGGCACCATCTTCGCGGCTGACCAAGCCAACCACTTTTTGGGTGCCTCCAACAGCGAGCAAGCGACCAACAGCCTCTAGAGTTTCCGCTACACCTAAGGCACCTCCCACACGACCTTCAGATTCAGGTAAAAATTCTTTGCAGGTGCCTACCAAGAGTTCCTCATCCGTTGCATCGACGGGACGCACTTCGGGCATACAGTGCCACCGCCGCCATGGCATTGGCCATGTGCAGAAGGACTGCCCAAGATAGTGGGCATATATTGCTATAGAAGATGGTTACATCAGCACCTCTGACATTGAGGACGAAGAAGACCAAGATGCAGATGAGGAGGACAGCGAAGTCCTTGGTGATGAGGCCACGACGGCCTATAGGAGCATCATTGTACAGCGGGTGCTTAGCTCACAAGTCCAACAACCTGAGAAGCTACAACGCCATAACTTGTTCTAGATTTTCTTCGTCATCAGCGACCGTCGCGCACGTGTTATTATTGATGGAGGTAGCTGCAACAATTTGGTGAGTTCTGATTTGGTCAAGAAGCTTGGCTTGACCACACGGCCACATCCACGTCCATACCATATTCAGTGGCTAAATGATTCTGGTAAAGCAAAGGTAACACAAACTTGCAGAGTTTCATTTTCCATTGGTTCTTATGCTGATTCTGTTGATTGTGATGTGGTACCTATGCAAGCTTGTTCACTTTTATTGGGTCATCCTTGGGAACCTGATAATGATGCTACACACGATGGTAGAAGTAATAAATATACTTTTGTGCATAAAGGAAATAAAATTACTTTGGTACCTTTGACCCCTGCTCAAATTGTACAAGCTGATAGAGAACGCGCTGCTAGTTTGAATGATGTCCAATCTGAAAATCAGCAAGTTGCTAATTCTATTTTCCCACCTAAAAATGATAAGTCTACATCTATTTCTAAGGCTGAGGGGATTAAATTGAAGGGTGGTGTTATGCTTGCAACAAAATGTGACTTTGCTGAAATTTTTTATAATGATATTTGCTATGCTTTGGTACACAAACGAGCTATGTTTTCGCTTGATGATATTGTTAGCTCGGTGCCTCCTGCTATCACTAACCTTTTGCAGGAGTATGAGGACATTTTTCCAGCTAAGATACCTCCGAGGTTGCCACCTATGAGAGGAATAGAGCATCAAATTGATTTGATTCTGGGAGCAACCTTGCCCAACCGTGCTGCCTATCGAACCAATCCCGAGGAGACTAAGGAAATTCAGCGACAAGTCCAAGACCTTTTGGACCACGGGTATGTACGTGAAAGCCTTAGTCCTTGTGCCGTTCCTGTACTTTTGGTTCCTAAGAAAGATGGAACTTGGCGTATGTGTGTTGATTGTAGAGCCATCAATAATATTATTATTCGGTATCGTCATCCTATTCCTAGGCTAGACGACATGCTTGATGAGTTGTGTGGTTCTATATTTTTCACTAAGATTGACTTGCGAAGTGATGAGGACATGACACCCATGCATATGACCATGTTTGGTGCATGGGATGGAGCAGAAGGAGGCCAGCAAGGGTGTCCAAGTCAAGAAGGAGGCCCGAGGCTAATTCGGTTCGAGTCCCCGAGGTGGAGGCCCAAAGCAACTCAAGTTCGAGTCTGTCTCGGAATCTAGGACCAGTCTACCTTAAACTGGTCACCCAGGACGCATCCGGACTCCGTTTTTGATGATCCACATATGGATGGAAAGATAATTTGATAAGGAAACCAATCCAAGTGGTTTCATGTCAAAAACTCTTCGGAATCAATAGGAATCATCGAAACAAGTCAGCGTCCAGAATTTGCCAGGGTGCTGTGACACCTTCTTTTGGTCCGTTGGACCGTGTATCGTGTTTGGGCCCATTAGGGGGCGTGTCCAGGGTAGGCGACGACCCTAAGACCTTTATAATCATATGCCGCCGCTGTCATTAGGGTTTGGGTTTTGTTTTAGATCAATCTGTCACGGAACAGTCGCCGTTATCGGTTTGCAAGACCCCAACTTCGAGTGCTTAATCATTCATCTGCAATTGTCACTTTAATTGAGTTGCTTTTTATCTTGTTCTTGCTTGTGTTCTTCGATTCATAGCAAGGATTAGCCTTCTTGGCGAGGTCAACCGGATTGTGACATGGTTGATAACCAGAGGAGACGTGGTGCTAAGGTTGCAGGGTTCGGGTCTTTGTGATCTGAAACCGGATCGGTGTGTCGCTCTCCGAACAAATCGTTGTTTATCTTGAACCTGACGGAAGATCGGGACCCTCGTCTCCATTAAGTGGTAATCAGAGCTTCAGGTATACCGTCAAGTTTGCATCTTACCCTTAGTTCGAGTGTTTTTGCTTTTATCCCATAGTCCAATGCCATATTTGTTTCTTATCCTATAACCATCCACGCCATAGCCTTTGCATGATTCAGTTTCAGAGTCCGCTTTGTTGAGTTTGTGTCCTAGGTCAAAGTCTTGTTGCTGGTTTAGATTGTGTTCTTTTCTAGTTTGTGTTGATCCCTTCACCCGCCGGTATTCCATATCACCATCGGTTTGCATCTTGTGTCCACTAAAACCCTGATTCGAGCAGCTTCCTTAAAACAGTCATAACTTTTGCATCTGAACTCGAAACGGGGAAAATTTTATATCTACGGAGAATGCCAGAAAATTTTAGATCTATTTCATCCCAGCATAGCTGGGTTTACAAAAATTAGATTTGTGAAATTCGATTAGGAAAATTGATTTTCTAAGCCCACAAGTTTTGGTATGCTTTTTAGAGCACAGTCCTAATTTTCTATAGGCCACATCTTTTATTCAATTGAGCTCAAATTTTTTGTGGTTTATTCTTGTGTGCTCCTTGCTGAGAAAAAATATCAAAAGAGCAAAAGCAAGAAAAAAAGATTGGACAAAAAAATAAAAGAAAAAAAAATAGTAAAAGAGAATAGAAGATATCGAAAAGGAGCACATAAGGAACACTCAATAGCTCTATTGTTTGTGGTATCTTTTGCCTTGTTCATATCCGTTGCTACCTTTAATACTTGTTTCCTTTCATCCTTGTTTCCTCTCTTATTTATCACAACTGGTGATAGAAACACGTATAGGCCAGCAACTAGGACAAGTGCTCTGGACATTTATTCAATATTGCTGTCTGTCATTGACTTGTGTGCCACATATATATATTTGTTCTTTTTCGTGCCTCCCAAGCTCCACATATACTTCAGATCGGTACAGAAAAAGACCCTTGCAATCTCGGTACCACTGCCTCATAGGTATCACGAACCAGCCGCCGGTTGTACCGCCACTGCTTGCGTTGGTAAGAACTTTGTAAGAGCTTGGTAAGACGCTTCCACTTGTTGTGAAAAGTGACACCACTGCAACCACGTAGTTATTTGGTAGGGATAACTTTCACAGTTTGTTCCTTGTTTTTGTGTTTACAATGACAGGTTGTTCGTATCCACCGACTTATGATGGTATAGGTGCTGATGAGTACATGGAGTGGGAAATTGCCATTGATAACATATTTGCTACTCGCTTTATGTGTCCAAGGAGGAAGGTAAAAAATGTAGCTAGTGTTTTGCTACATTCTGCTTTATCTTGGTGGGAGTCTTTAGATCCTTCTGATAAACCTCAAACTTGGAATGATATGAAACTTCTTATGCGAGAAACCTTTGTTAATCCACCTCCTGTTTTGACTTCGTATGCTGAGGTGCACCATTTAGAGGAAGAGTCTATTGTTATTCCTCTTGCTATGACTAACCTTCTGCAGAATAATGTACATAAGCGAGAGGATGACGTGGAAGAAAATGAGGAGCTCACAACCTCATATGCAAATTCAGAACCATCACTTCACCATGCACCTATTACTTCTGCTGAGAACACAGGTAATGCACATGGTCCTACACTCACGGAAGGTGAAAATTGTCTTAATGTACTAAATTTTTTCACAAACCATGCTGTCATAGAGCAATTGTTAGTGGAACCCTCTCTTGATTTATCTTTGTCCCATGATAATTTGCTTGATGTTCCTTGTGACAAAGATGAATTGGTTGAAGATGCTTCAGTTTTACATGTTTTGGAACCAGTGACTTGTGCTGAAAATAAACATGTTATTCATATTGCTACTAAAATTGATGAGTTCAAACTGTTGTCTTCTTTACATACTTTGGGTTACATTGAATTTGATGTTTTGTGTAACCTAGATTGTTTGGAAGAGAGCCTTTTTAAATATGCTGATTTGCCTTGGTTTTCTAAACACACATATCATGTTATTGGTAGATATAACAACAAGGGACAATATGCATCACAATATATGATACATCGAGTATACATTCATAATAATATGAATTCTCCTTTTGTTGTACAAGACTATGATCGTTTAGAGGGCAGCCATAATAATACAAACATTTTCTCATGTTCCTTAAAGAAACAAGTTCACTTCCAAGAAGGGGAGCATTGTTGGTTGCTATCTATGTCTGCTCGACCATCTATTCCTACATTGTCTTTGGTTAGTTCTAATCTTTTGCAGGATAGTGTTGACATACATCGTGTGCATTCGGATCATGGAGTCTACATGCTTGCTGAAATTTTTATGCGAGATGACATGCTAGAAACTTGGAAACATGGTCACGTTCCTTCTCATAATTATTTTAGTTTTATTTGTCCTCACAACCCCGTTCTCCTTTATGTTGTGCAGGATCAGTTTCAAGCACAATCGACGCCGAGGATGGCTTTTTATCAAGAAGGGGACGATGATGAGGACATGACACCCATGCATATGACCATGTTTGGTGCATGGGATGGAGGAGAAGGAGGCCAGCAAGGGTGTCCAAGTCAAGAAGGAGGCCCGAGGCTAATTCGGTTCGAGTCCCTGAGGTGGAGGCCCAAAGCAACTCAAGTTCGAGTCTACCTCGGAATCCAGGACTAGTCTACCTTAAACTGGTCACCCAGGACGCATCCGGACTCCGTTTTCGATGATCCATATATGGATGGAAAGATAATTTGATAAGGAAACCAATCCAGGTGGTTTCACATCAAAAGCTCTTTGGAATCAACAGGAATCATTGAAACAAGTTAGCATCCAGAATCTGTCAGGGTGCTGCGACACCTTCTTTTGGTCCGTTGGACAGTGTATCGTGTTTGGGTCCATTAGGGGGCATGTTCAGGGTAGGCGACGACCCTAAGACCTTTATAATCATATGCCGCTGCTGTCATTAGGGTTTGGGTTTTGTTTTACATCAATCTGTCACTGAACAGTTGTCATTATCGATTTGCAAGACCCCAACTTCGAGTGCTTAATCATTCATCTGCAATTGTCACTTTAATTGAGTTGCTTTTTATCTTGTTCTTGCTTGTGTTCTTCGATTCGCAGCATGGATTAGCCTTCTTGGCGAGGTCAACCGGATTGTGACACGGTTGATAACCAGAGGAGACGTGGTGCTAAGGTTGCAGGGTTCGGGTCTTTGTGATCTGAAACCGGATCGGTGTGTCGCTCTCCGAACAAATCGTTGTTTATCTTGAACCTGACGGGGTCCCGATCTTCCGTCAGGTTCAAGATAAACAACGATTTGTTCGGAGAGCGATCTTCCGTCAGGTTTAAGATAAACAACGATTTGTTCGGAGAGCGACACACCGATCCGGTTTCAGATCACAAAGACCCGAACCGTGCAACCTTAGCACCACGTCTCCTCTGGTTATCAACCGTGTCACAATCCGGTTGACCTCGCCAAGAAGGCTAATCCTTGCTGCGAATCGAAGAACACAAGCAAGAACAAGATAAAAAGCAACTCAATTAAAGTGACAATTGCAGATGAATGATGAAGCACTCGAAGTTGGGGTCTTGCAAACCGATAACGGCAACTGTTCAGTGATAGATTGATCTAAAACAAAACCCAAACCCTAATGATAGCAGCGGCATATGATTATAAAGGTCTTAGGGTCGTCGCCTACCCTGGACACGCCCCCTAATGGGCCCAAACACGATACACGGTCCAACGGACCAAAAGAAGGTGTCGCAGCACCCTGGCAGATTCTGGACACTAACTTATTTCGATGATTCCCATTGATTCCGAAGATATTTTGATGTGAAACCACTTGGATTGGTGTCCTTACCAAATTATCTTTCCATCCATATGTGGATCATCGAAAACGGAGTCCGGATGCATCCTGGGTGACCAGTTTAAGGTAGACTGGTTCTGGATTCCGAGGCAGACTCGAACTTGAGTTGCTTTGGGCCTCCACCTCGAGGACTCAAACCGAATTAGCCTCGGGCCTCCTTCTTAACTTGGACACCCTTGCTGGCCTCCTTCTCCTCCATCCCATGCACCAAACATGGTCATATGCATGGGTGTCATGTCCTCATCACTAACCTTCTTGCTTCACTTGACTTCACTGTTGTCTCCTTAGGCCTGAGCGACTCTAGTAGTAGCTCGGCTATGCAAAAGGATCAACTGAGCTAACCACCTATTGCCATCCATGAAGGTGAACCACAGCACAGGGCCCTCAAGCAAGGCAAGGATAGACGGATGGAGTAGGGGAAGTAGGTGAGAGGTCAGCAAGGCGCTAATGGAATGGCCCCAGCCGCCACATTACCAACTATGTCCCCTATCCCATCTCTTGTGTTCATTTTGTTTGTTTGCAACTATCACTGTACCTGATACTTCATTGGATCACCTCTCCCAGCCACATGCTGGCACGAGACCTCTTAGAAGGGGCACCACTAAGGGTTCTAAGGCTAGCCCAATGTCGTAGAACCGACCAATTTATAAGAATACAAGTACAATGGCATTCCGCAAGCGGTCGCACTGTCATACTTGAACCCATATAAACCCGGTAGTCCGTCGAGTACAACGACGGGTCTCGATAAATGATTCACAACAACCAAGATCGTACAGGATTCAACATACATGCCACATATTACATAAAGTTCACAGATACTTTTCATCATCAGAGTACGAATAAAAGTTATTACAAACCGAGTTTGATAAATAAAGCGGAAGCAATTAAGTTCGAAGATAAAGTTTCCAACATAGTTTGATATAGTGCCAAGCCAGATCACAGTCCACAAAAGCAAAGATAGGAATTACTAAAGAAGCCTGCCCAAGGCTTACTCCTCATCTACAGCGGGATAGAAGCAACTCTTGCAATACCCATGATACATAGTGCCATCTGCAACAATGGGAAAATAAACCCTGAGTACGAGAAGGTACTCAGCTAGACTTACCCGTCATGAACCAGAAATAAAATGACTCCAAGGATTATGCAAGGCTGTATAAGTGGACGTAACTTGACAACATTTTTGCGTAAAAGGCAATTGACCCGTTGTACAATTATGATTCCTTTATCAAGTTAATTATAACTATCCATTTCTAGATTAGCAACTATCCTATGCCAAACATGTGGTATATCATTTAGAAGCATACAATAGTAACCATAGCAGGTATTGTAATTCCGTTTTCATCCGAACCACCATGTTCCATAACACAGTTACTACGATGTTGGGACTAGCCAAGTTTCTCACTATCCGGGAGAGACGGCGATTCAAATCGATTTCAACCAGCTGGGAATTTATTCCTAACACAAACCCAGATCTACCAGCCACGTTAGTCTTAGGTTACCTTTGGTACAACTCAGGTATACATTTCATGGGTCCGTACCGCGTCGCACAATCTGGAACACCAGATGCCAGGATGCTCAGGCTAAGCCTGCCCTTGGGCTCAGTCTGATCGTTCCCCGGAAGGAGCGCACAACAGAACGGTTCCCGGCCTGAGTTGAATTACTTGGCTTCGTGGTCGGAACGAGTTATCCGGCCAGCTAAGTGAGAGGCATGCGTTCAATCTTGTCAGAAGCACCAACAACGGTACGGTCCTTAATCGACACAGACGGGGATAAATCCATACCCAAGACCTCCATGTCTTGTTGCTTCTCTATCTACTTCCCGTTCGGTCTCGATTTACTTTTACCTCATGGTTCTGTTCCTCGATAGCAGATATAGCCAACCGTGCTCCAGTATCCACCTATATCTTGCAGGTGATAGGACATCACCCGACTTCTACCAGTCTAAGCATGGCTAAGCATATATTCGATCCTGGACCTATACCGGTTAAAGGGTTAATATCTGGACAAGGAATTTACATGCATCAAGTGGTTTCATTCAACTCTTATAACCTAATGCATCAATCATAAGTACATAAGTAGACATTTGTAAATTACTGGGAGACTTATAATGCTCCGGGGCTTGCCTCGCAGAAAGGAAGTAGGGCGGTGGTCAGGACACTCCGGAAGCTCTTCAGGGTTCTGCTCCACGCCTTCGGGAGCTGCGGCTTGTGGATCCTCCTGCTGGTTCCCTTCCTCTGCTTCTTCGAATTCCAGCAACGTGATCTCTTCCTCCGATCCTAGATGCATGAGTATGGCATAAGTATTACGAATGCATATATGTTAACAAGTGCATCATGTTGATTGAGTAGGTGCATATCTCTTCTCGATTATTACTTAACTACTTCTACAATGCATCGACTATGCCACAAACAGTAGCTACTTGTTTCACTCATAACTGGAGTTCTACTAATCCAAAAACAGTGATCCTGGACTTTCTGGAAAGCTTATCAAATTCTCTACAACTTTGTTATTAACCATTTTTACAGTACACATCAGTTTCCACATGCAACTCATCAAACTCTAGAATCAGTCCAGAAACTATTTAATATGCAATATAAAGTAATAATACTTCTACTTCATGTAATCATTCAAAATTTGACAACATAGAATCTACCAACAGTTTAAGCATACCAAATACATTTAAGATAATATAATGATGAAGCCCAAACTATTTATTAAATTGCCTTTATTATTTTATTTAGATATCTAGGTTAAATAATAAACATATATCAGATATACTTCATAAATTCTCAAAAATTTACAGTGTCTTACTAATGCTATCAAAGGACTACTATAAAAATTTCATGTCATTTTACCAAGTAGAACATCCTATGCAAAAATGACAAGGAAGCAAGGCTTGAAATAGCATAAATGGAAAATCCTATTGAAAAGTGTCAAGCAATAGATTTCCTATTTTTCTTAACATCCATATGGTACTAGGATTACCTCCAACAAATTTCATGAATTTTGGACTCATAATTAATTTATGAAAATTCATGCAAGGATTGACTATCCATAAAAGAAAAATCTATAACTATAAATCTACCCATGCACTGGTCCTAAAATTTTTACCAGAGCTCATATATTCTAAGACTAGCTTACCACAAAAATTTCATAATTTTTGGAACACAGGAACTCTAGATATAAAATAAACAAATTTGAATGCATTCAAAAGCACATTTCAAATCCCTATTTAATTCTCCAAACATTTCTACTGTACAAGTCAAGAACATATTTTTCCTAAATACTACACTTCCTAAGGAACACTACAAAATTTATTTCACAAATTTAGGAGCTACCAAACTGAAGATACAAAAATAACAAAACACATGTGAATCTGCATTCAAACTGAACTGGATTTGAAACATGGAGTCGCTGACCGGTGGGACCTACGCGTCAGTTGGACCCACATGTCATCGAGACGAAATAGAGCAGCAGCGCTGCTTGGCACTGCACGGCTGCGGCTCGTTGACGGCGAGCTTCGCCGGCGATGACATCTATGCTACGCGATCTACGTGACCTAGCGAACCTACTGAGCCACTTGGCCGGACCTATTGCCAACTCTAGAGATGACGGCGGCGGCTATGGCGGAGCGGCGGGGCTAGACCACGGCGGTACGCCGGTGGAGGCCACGGCGAAGCGAAAAAAGGACATGGACGAGAATCCCTTGGCTCAGGCGAACCTAATGCGCACGGCTATGCGGTCTATGGTGGAGGGACACGCCCCAGCCACGGTGACAGGCGTGGTGGGGATGCTCCGGCGAGCTTGCGCACGACGCTGGCGCTTACCGAAGGCTGTCAGTGGGCACGAGAGGAGGCAGTGCGCTGCTGTGGTGGCGATGGAGTGCTGCGGTGGTGATGGAGTGGCTAGGCATGAGCTTGTGCGCGGTTATGGCGATGGTGGAGCTGCGGGAGCTCGGCGGCTGCTGCTGGCGCTGCGAGACGATGAAGGAAACCGAGGCGAAGCAAATGGGGTGCGCGGCTGAGTGCGGGCGGGCGCTGGCGTGATGAAGGCGCGCTTCGGCCTGCCTTGGCCGCGTTGGGCAGAGCGCCGGTGACGCGCGGCCACGCTCCGCGCCACGCGGCGACCATGGCCTGAACCGGTCGGCCACTGATGGCTTGATTCAGTTCGTTCAGACGCGATATGCCGAGCCTAACGACAGGTTTTGCAACGATGAAAACTCTGAATCCGTGGACTTCTAGTCAAAACTTCCTAAACCGAAATTGAAGACCTATGTACCAGCTACAAAACTTGTTCAAGGCACTTGTTCTAATTCGCAACAGAAACAGAGAAAAATCGTGCTCAAGGTTGGCCTGTCAGGCTGTCAGGGTTCATGACTTAGCAAAATTTGCTAAGTGTTGAAATGGTTGATTTCTCTGATTTTTGAAATCCAAATTCACACATGTTAGGAGCTGAATCAGTCAAAGACCCAAAAATCAAAGTTGTTCCTTATGTCAAACACTACAACATTACTTTAGTGAGCTCCTCCATGCAAGGTCTCTAGCATCTAGTTCAACTTTAGTCAAACATGTCACTTTGAAATCATGATACATACTCAAACCATGACTAAATGACCAAATTAGCCCTAGCCCTAAATACCAAAGTTGTTCATGATGATATCCTAAGCATGTTTAAGCAATTTGCAAGGTCATTCCATCATTTTATGTAGTGGTCACTCATAGAGCTAGTTAGGGCAATCACATGAAACATGCCTTAAAGGCTTGATTAAGAAAAGTGACTTTCATGTACAATGTTCTAATTGCTAACCCAAATGTGGTTACATGTTTTTGTGACTCACATCTACCAAGTATATGTTTTTATTCATGATCATTTGCAGAGACACATGGAGACATGAAATAATAAGAATGTTGCATTGTTTCAATCAAATGTTTCAAATATCAAAGCTTATATATGAATGCTTTATGATCATGCTCATGCTATGCGAGTCAAGTTATGCAAGGCTAACACTCGAGGTGTTACAGCCCCTCCCCCTTATAAAAATCTCGTCCCGAGATTTGCAAGACCTACCATTCTTGGAAAAAGGCGGGATAAACTTCTCGTAGATAATCTTCTCTTTCCCACGTAGCATCTTGTTCACTATGATTGTTCCACACCACCTTATAGAACTTAATAATCTTACTCCTTGTCACTCTCTCCATCTCTTCTAATACTCGAATTGGCTTTTCCTCATAGGTCAAATCCGATTGAAGCTGCACGTTGGTGGGTGCAATAGCTTCTTCCGGTACTCGAAGACATTTCTTTAGCTGAGAAATATGGAACACATCAAAGATTGCACTCATCTCTGGTGGAAGTTGTAACTTATACGCAACATTTCCTTTTCGCTCCAAAATTTTGTATGGCCCTACATATCTTGGTGAAAGCTTCTTTTTCATCCCAAACCTTTTCACACCTTTCATGGGTGATACTCTCAAGTATACATAGTCACCCACTTCAAAAGTCAGTGGTCTTCTTCTTCTGTCGACATAACTCTTCTGTCTTGATTGAGCTGCCTTCATGTGTTGTTGGATGATACGTACTTGCTCTTCGGCTTCATTGACAAAATCAATACCAAAGTATCTCCTTTCACCGGGCTCAATCCAATTCAATGGAGTTCTGCACTTTCTGCCATACAAGGCTTCAAATGGAGCCATTTTGATACTCGCTTGATAACTGTTGTTATAGGAGAATTCAGCTAAAGGTAACCATTTCTCCCATGAACCTTTTGAAGATATCACACAAGCTCTAAGTAAATCTTCTAGGATTTGGTTCACTCGCTCTGTCTGTCCTGAAGTTTGCAGATGATAAGCTGAACTTCTGATTAGCTTGGTTCCCAAAGCCTGGTGTAAGTGCTCCTAGAAACGAGCTATGAACTGTGGTCCTCGATCTGAGATTATAGTCCTAGGTACTCCATGCAGTCTCATGATCTGGGAAACATATATCTCAGCGTATTTTCCAACTATATACCATGTGTTCACGGGTATAAAGTGTGCTGACTTGGTGAGACGATCAACAATAACCCAGATTGAATCGTGACCTTTTGGCGTCATTGGAAGGCCTGTGATAAAGTCCATGCTGGTTTTCCTCCCATTTCCATCCTGGAATAGGCAATGGCTGAAGTAATCTAGCAGTTTTCATATGGACGGCTTTTACTCTACTGCAGTTATCACACCTAGCAACATAGGCTACGATCTCTTTCTTCATCTTAGTCCACCAAAAACGGGTTCTTAGATCTTGATACATTTTACTACTACTCAGATGGATGGACAATTTGGACGAGTGAGCTTCAGCTAAAATTTGATTCCTTAGCTCCCGGTCTTTTGGTACCACTAACCGGTCCTCAAACCATAATACACCTCTTTCGTCCAATCTAAAATGTTTGGTTTCTTGCTCTTGCATTTTTCTCTTGATGTGACTTATTCCTACATCTGTCTGCTGTAGCTCTATGATTTTGCTCTCAAGTGAACAACTGATTGTGATATTGTGTAGTACAGCAGGATGTAACAAGTTGAATCCATCTTCCAACAATGCTTCCACCGTATTGCAATGGGACTTCCGACTAAGTGCATCAGCTACTACATTTGCTTTACCCGGATGGTAATGCACTTCTAAATTATAGTCCTTAATCAATTCTAACCATCTTCGTTGCCTCATGTTCAGCTCTGGCTGGGTAAAGATATACTTAAGACTTTTGTGGTCAGTATAGATATGACATACATTGCCCAATAAGTAATGTCTCCATATCTTTAATGCATGGACAACGGCTGCAAGTTCTAAATCATGTGTAGGGTAGTTGACTTCATGTTTTCTCAATTGCCGTGAGGCATATGCAATTACTCTCCCTTCTTGCATAAGCACACATCCCAAACCTATTCCTGATGCATCACAAAATACATCAAAAGGCTTTTCAATGTCTGGTTGTGCTAGCACAGGTGTTGTAGTCAACAAAGTTCTGAGGGTGTGAAAAGCTGTTTCACATTCTTGTGTCCATTTGTACTTCTCATCTTTCTAAAGTAGTCTGGTCATAGGCTTAGCTATCTTTGAGAAGTCTGGAATAAACCGGCGATAGTATCCTGCTAACCCTAGAAAACTCTGAACTTCATGAACCGAAGTTGGGGCTTTCCAATCCATGACCTCTTGTACTTTGGATGGGTCTACTGAGATTCCATCTCTTGATAAAATGTGACCTAAGAAAGGTACTTTGCTCATCCAAAATTCACATTTGCTAAACTTGGCATATAGCTTATGCTCCCTCAGTCTGGATAGGACAATCCTCAGATGCTCTTCATGATCTGACTCATATTCTGAATAAATCAATATGTCATCGATAAACACGACCACAAACTTGTCAAGTTCAGGCATGAATACCGAGTTCATCAGGTACATGAAATAGGCTGGAGCATTTGTTAGTCCGAAAGACATAACCAAATACTCGTATAAGTCGTACCTAGTAGAGAAAGCAGTTTTAGGTATATCCTCCGGTCTGATCTTTATCTGATGGTAACCTGATCTCAAATCAATTTTGGAGAATACCTTTGCCTTTGCTAGCTGATCGAACAAGATGTCGATGTGGGGCAATGGATATTTGTTCTTGATGGTCACAGCATTGAGTGGTCTGTAATCTACACACATCCTCAGTGACTTATCCTTCTTTTTCACAAACAATGCTGGACATCCCCACAGAGACGAGCTAGGTTGGATAAGACCTTTGTCCAATAGATCTTGCAATTGAACCTTAAGTTCCGCTAACTCATTGGGTGGCATTCTATATGGCCTTCTGGATATGGGTGCGGTACCTGGCACTAATTCGATCTTAAATTCCACGTCCCTATCTGGTGGTAGACCTGGTAATTCCTCTAGAAATACATCCGGAAACTCACAAACCACTGGGATATCACATATGGTGGTGGCTTGGATAGCACAGGCTAAATGTTGGGGTTCGAAATCATGGGAGAGTGGAACTAGAAAAGCATTCCCTCCCGTGGGTTCTCTCAACATAATAGTGCATGTGCTAGTGTCAATAAGAACACCATGATCCTTCATCCAATTCATGCCTAAGATTACACTTATTGACAACCCGGGCAATATTATCAAATCCGTGGTGTACTCCCTCCCTTGTATCAAGATGAGTACATTTTTGACTATCTTTTTGGTAGTAACAGTACCCCCTACTGAACTTATGTTATAACCCCCTTTACTTACTTCAATTATTTCTTGATTATGTCTAGATGCAAATGCTTGACTCATAAATGAATGAGAAGCTCCCGAATCAAATAAAACAACAGCGGGATGCTTGTTGACGAGAAACATACCAACCGTGACAACTTCTCCGGCGGGCACTTCCTCCACAGCGGTATAATGCACTTGTCCCTGACGTGCCCTGGCATTCACCTGCCTCTGATTGTTCTGATTTGGGTTGCCATTCCTCTTGGGGTGGGGGCACTCCTTGGACCAATGACCCAGTTGGTTGCAGTTGAAACATGGTTGATTACTTCTGAATCCGGTGGAGCTGTCCTGATTGCCATTTCCTTTTGGTAAGGCAATAGTGAACGCCTTACGGAATGGTTTCTGTGGCCTATTATTCTGAGCTTTCGGTGGTGGAGGCCTAAACTTGGGTGCAGGTGGACGGAATTGTGGCCTAGCTGTGATAGGCGCTTTTGACTGGAAAGATCCGGAGGCACCGGCTTCATACGTCCTTTTGCGACCCTTAGCAACTGCATGCATGTTGTTGTGGTTTTCTTGGGTCAAGGCATCACTAATAAACTCATTGTACGTGGCACATCGAGAATTTGCCATAGTCTTCATCAGTTTGGTACCCAAACCTCGCTTGAAACTCTCTATCTTTTTCTCCTCGGTATCCACAAAACTTGGAGCATATCTTGACAAGTTGTTGAATGCGTGCATATATTCTGTGAGTGACTTTGTTCCCTGAGTGAGCCTCATAAATTCGGCGGCTTTCATGCGCATCAGGCCCGGGGGAATATGGTGTCCCCTAAAAGCCATCTTGAACTGTTCCCAGGTAACTCGCACATTAGCAGGCAGGGATGACAGGAAATGTGTCCACCAGATCCCTGCTGGTCCTTGCAATTGATGAGAAGCATACTCTGCTTTCAGATGCTCCGTGACCCTCAACAGACGGTATTTCTGCTCAATGGTATTCAGCCACTCATCGGCCTGCAGTGGTTCCTCAGCCACCTTGAAGATCGGAGGCTTCGTGTCCAGAAACTCCTTGAATGTACTGTGCTGATTTGGCTCGGCCCCTGGTTGATGTGGGTGGCCACGAGCAGTGTTTTGCGCGATAAGGCGCAAAGCTTCTTCCATTGTCCTCTGGCTACCCAGGAACTGGGTAAAGAATTCCTGAGCAGACGGCAGCGGTGGGGATGGCAAGTCATCCTGGTTGCCATCTTGGCTGCCACCAGCTCCAGCACGGGTGCGCGTTATCTGCGAAGTTGCAACAATAAGCGATTATTGGTTGATGCCAAGAGATTGCAGATGAATTAGGTACTCATGCCAAACTGAAATTACTAGAGAAAATTCTCAAAATCACAATAAAAACAGAGGCATAACAATTCATTCTCGCAACATGACATCACCAATTTGACCACTTATCGTGCTCATAATGCATGCAAATTTAATCATGATTACCGACAAAGGACTGGAATTGCACTGATGTTCATCCAAACGTGCGATTAATCAACATTACATGATAGTCTGGTTACTAATGCCAAATTCGAACTACGGGTCCATTACATGAATAAAGGTGATACATTAGTCCTTCTACTAAGTGCTAAGCGATCTAATCCTCATCATGATCACTATCGAGGTCAGATGCAGAATCATCTCCTTCCTCAGGTTCCACTTCTTCTTCAGGCTCCACTTCTTCTTCTTCCTCGTACCCTTCTAGATCCATTTCTGCGGCTCTAGGTGGGACATAAGGGTGGAGCTGATTGTTCAGCAGATGAACCTCTTCATGCAGATTATCGTTGTATTCTTCTGCATTGGCCAGCTGCTGCCCCAGCTTGAACTGTCGAGCTCTCAGGACATCTTCCCTGGACCAGGCCGCATTCCTTTGGTGAGTTAACCGAGTCATCTCTTCAGTGAGCCTCTCAATCTCAGCGTCGTGCTCCCTCTGAAGCTGACGTCGGTCCTCGCGGGCATGACCAAGAGCACCAGACACACGTCTGAGGCTACCTTCTACTCCATCTAACACTCTCATCATTGTGAACATGGCGCTCATGGAAGGGTTATCGCTGTTCTGCCCTTCTACTGCACCAATCTCCAAGGGTCTTCCTCTTGCCTGCTGCCATGAGTCAGTGGAGGGATTGCCCCTCAGAAAAACTCCAACCAAAGCGGCTGCCAGCTCCTGAGGAAAATGATCTATGATATCCCTCAGGATCCCAAAGGCTGCCCTGCCAGCTGCTTCTTCAGCAGTCCTGCCCGTTGACTCATAACACCAGCCTGTCCACTCAGAATCGTCACCTCGGGGACGAACAATGGCCTCCACAGTAACTAAGAGACCTTCTCCCAACCGCTCATTCACCCAGAAGTAGCGGGGTTCCATTCCATCAGGATAGCCTACATAACTGAGCACTCTCCACAAGAGTGTAGGCATCCCAAACTCTCCAAGGAACGTGTGACGTTGACGGGTACGTGGAGCAAGTTGACGGCTAGGAGCTCTGCCTCCGGTGGACTTGCGAGCAGTCTGCTTGGTGCGTGCCATCTGCACCATTAACATGTACCCTTTGGTGAGACAATGCCATAATGGATAAGAGTTACATAACTGAGTAAGAATTTTATAAGGGGAGGAACAATGTAGTTATGTGAATGGTAATTTAACATGATGCATGCTCGTTTCGTACGTCCTCACAAACTTAGGAAAAATTTGTTTCTAACAGTAGATACGGTGGCATACATACGTTCTCTCATATATATCGTAACTAGTCGAGCTACATGTTTCGTTGTTAGTGTACCTGCATAAGATTTCATTTCAGCCCCAAACCCATAATGAAATATGCAGAATGTAATTGTAAATACTTCCATATATGTATACCCATACATATACTTCCATATCAATCTACCCGACAATAATTTAAACCCACAATTAAATATGTACCATATACACATGCAAGCATGCATACATAGCCGTACCAAAGCTAACTCTTCCTAACCGCACGCTCACATCTTGCGGTCATACACTCATCTTACCTTGGTGTAGAGGCATTTGATCCATACATTACCACTTAAGTGAATGGCATCCATACTATAGCACGCCGTATGGACGACGAAGTAAAAACCCCCATGTTAGTACTTAAATAGCCACCTAATAGTCCTTAATTTGGGCATAAGAAAAGTGATCATTGGCACACTTTAGATTTCAAATACCTATTATATAACTAATAGTTGCTAGAGAAGGGTTTTTGGAAAACAAAAACTTTTGTTTTAAATACACTTGTGACAATTAACGTTGAATCTTGCTCTGATGCCAGCTGTCGCAGAACCGACCAATTTATAAGAATACAAGTACAATGGCATTCCGCAAGCGGTCGCACTGTCATACTTGAACCCATATAAACCCGGTAGTCCATCGAGTACCACGACGGGTCTCGATAAACGATTCACAACAACCAAGATCGTACAGGATTCAACATACATGCCACATATTACATAAAGTTCATAGATACTTTTCATCATCAGAGTACGAATAAAAGTTATTACAAACCGAGTTTGATAAATAAAGCAGAAGCAATTAAGTTCGAAGATAAAGTTTCCAACATAGTTTAGTATAGTGCCAAGCCAGATCATGGTCCACAAAAGCAAAGATAGGAATTACTAAAGAAGCCTGCCCAAGGCTTACTCCTCATCCACAGCGGGATAGAAGCAACTCTTGCAATACCCATGATACACAGTGCCATCTGCAACAATGGGAAAATAAACCCTGAGTACGAGAAGGTACTCAACTAGACTTACCCGTCATGAACCAGAAATAAAATGACTCCAAGGATTATGCAAGGCTGTATAAGTGGACATAACTTGACAACATTTTTGCGTAAAAGGCAATTGACCCATTGTACAATTATGATTTCTTTATCAAGTTAATTATAACTATCCATTTCTAGATTAGCAACTATCCTGTGCCAAACATGTGGTATATCATTTAGAAGCATACAATAGTAACCATAGCAGGTATTGTAATTCCGTTTTCATCCGAACCACCAGGTTCCATAACACAGTTACTACGATGTTGGGACTAGCCAAGTTTCTCACTATCCGGGAGAGATGGCGATTCGAATCGATTTCAACCAGCTGGGAATTTATTCCTAACACAAACCCAGATCTACCAGCCACGATAGTCTTAGGTCACCTTTGGTACAACTCAGGTACACATTTCGCGGGTCCGTACCATGCCACACAATCTGGAACACCAGATGCCAGGATGCTCAGGCCAAGCCTGCCCTTGGGCTCAGTCTGATCGTTCCCCGGAAGGAGCGCACAACAGAACGGTTCCCGGCCTGAGTTGAATTACTCGGCTTTGCGGTCAGAACGAGTTATCCGGCCAGCTAAGTGAGAGGCATGCGTTCAATCTTGTCAGAAGCGCCAACAATGGTACGGTCCTTAATCGACACAGACGGGGATAAATCCACACCCAAGACCTCCATATCTTGTTGCTTCTCTATCTACTTCCCGTCCAGTCTCGATTTACTTTTACCTCATGGTTCTGTTCCACGATAGCAGATGTAGCCAACCGTGCTCCGGTATCCACCTATATCTCGTAGGTGACAGGACATCACCCGACTTCTACCGGTCTAAGCATGGCTAAGCATATATTCGATCCTGGACCTATACCGGTTAAAGGGTTAATATCTGGACAAGGAATTTACATGCATCAAGTGGTTTCATTCAACTCTTATAACCTAATGCATCAATCATAAGTACGTAAGTAGACATTTGTAAATTACTGGGAGACTTATAATGCTTCGGGGCTTGCCTCGCAGAAAGGAAGTAGGGCGGTGGTCAGGACACTCCGGAAGCTCTTCAGGGTTCTGCTCCACGCCTTCGGGAGCTGCGGCTTGCGGATCCTCCTACTGGTTCCCTTCCTCTGCTTCTTCGAATTCCAGCAACATGATCTCTTCCTCCGATCCTAGATGCATGAGTATGGCATAAGTATTACGAATGCATATATGTTAACAAGTGCATCATGTTGATTGAGTAGGTGCATATCTCTTCTCGATTATTACTTAACTACTTCTACAATGCATCGACTATGCCACAAACAGTAGCTACTTGTTTCACTCATAACTGGAGTTCTACTAATCCAAAAATAGTGATCCTAGACTTTCTGGAAAGCTTATCAAATTCTCTACAACTTTGTTATTAACCATTTTTACAGTACACATCAGTTTCCACATGCAACTCATCAAACTCTAGAATCAGTCCGGAAACTATTTAATATGCAATATAAAGTAATAATACTTCTACTTCATGTAATCATTCAAAATTTGACAACATAGAATCTACCAACAGTTTAAGCATACCAAATACATTTAAGATAATATAATGATGAAGCCCAAACTATTTATTAAATTGCCTTTATTATTTTATTTAGATATCTAGGTTAAATAATAAACATATATCAGATATACTTCATAAATTCTCAAAAATTTATAGTGTCTTACTAATGCTATCGAAGGACTACTATAAAAATTTCATGTCATTTTACCAAGTAGAACATCCTATGCAAAAATGACAAGGAAGCAAGGCTTGAAATAGCATAAATGGAAAATCCTATTGAAAAGTGTCAAGCAACAGATTTCCTATTTTTCTTAACATCCATATGGTACTAGGATTACCTCCAACAAATTTCATGAATTTTGGACTCATAATTAATTTATGAAAATTCATGCAAGGATTGACTATCCATAAAAGAAAAATCTATAACTATAAATCTACCAATGCACTGGTCCTAACATTTTTACCAGAGCTCATATATGCTAAGACTAGCTTACCACAAAAATTTCATAATTTTTGGAGCACAGGAACTCTAGATATAAAATAAACAAATTTGAATGCATTCAAAAGCACATTTCAAATCCCTATTTAATTCTCCAAAAATTTCTACTGTACAAGTCAAGAACATATTTTTCCTAAATACTACACTTCCTAAGGAACACTACAAAATTTATTTCACAAATTTAGGAGCTACCAAACTAAAGATACAAAAATAACAAAACACATGTGAATCTGCATTCAAACTGAACTGGATTTGAAACATGGAGTCGCTGACCGGTGGGACCTACGCGTCAGTTGGACCCACATGTCATCGAGACGAAACAGAGCAGTGGCGCTGCTTGGCACTGCGCGGCTGCGGCTCGTCGACGGCGAGCTTCGCCGGCGATGACATCTATGCTATGCGATCTACGTGACCTAGCGAACCTACTGAGCCACTTGGCCGGACCTATTGCCGACTCTAGAGATGACGGCGGCGGCTATGGCGGAGCAGCGGGGCTGGACCACGGCGGTACGCCGGTGGAGGCCACGGCGAAGCGAAAAAAGGACGCGGATGAGAATCCCTTGGCTCAGGCGAACCTAATGCGCACGACTATGCGGTCTATGGTGGAGGGACACGCCCCAGCCACGGTGATGGGCGTGGCGGGGAAGCTCCAGCGAGCTTGCGCACGACACTGGCGCTTACCGAAGGCTGTCAACGGGCACAGGAGGAGGCAGTGCGCTGCTGTGGTGGCGATGGAGTGCTGCGGTGGTGATGGAGTGGCTAGGCACGAGCTTGTGCGCGGTTATGGCGACGGCGGAGCTGCGGGAGCTCGGCGACTGCTGCTGGCGCTGCGAGACGACGAAGGAAACCGAGGCGAAGCAAATGGGGTGCGCGGCTGAGTGCGGGCGGGCGCTGGCGTGATGAAGGCGCGCTTTGGCCTGCCTTGGCCGTGCTGGGCAGAGCGCCGGCGATGCGTGGCCACGCTCCACGCCACACGGCGACCATGGCCTGAACCGGTCGGCCACTGATGGCTTGATTCAGTTCATTCAGACGCGACATGCCGAGCCTGACGACGGGTTTTGCAACGATGAAAACTCTGAATCCGTGGACTTCTAGTCAAAACTTCCTAAACCGAAATTGTAGACCTATGTACTAGCTACAAAACTTGTTCAAGGCACTTGTTCTAATTCGCAACAGAAACAGAGAAAAATCGTGCTCAAGGTTGGCCTGTCTGGCTGTCAGGGTTCATGACTTAGCAAAATTTTCTAAGTGTTGAAATGGTTGATTTCTCTGATTTTTGAAATCCAAATTCACACATGTTAGGAGCTAAATCAGTCAAAGACCCAAAAATCAAAGTTGTTCCTTATGTCAAACACTACAACATTGCTTTAGTGAGCTCCTCCATGCAAGGTCTCTAGCATCTAGTTCAACTTTAGTCAAACATGTCACTTTGAAATCATGATACATACTCAAACCATGACTAAATGACCAAATTAGCCCTAGCCCTAAATACCAAAGTTGTTCATGATGATATCCTAAGCATGTTTAAGCAATTTGCAAGGTCATTCCATCATTTTATGTAGTGGTCACTCATAGAGCTAGTTAGGGCAATCACATGAAACATGCCTTAAAGGCTTGATTAAGAAAAGTGACTTTCATGTACAATGTTCTAATTGCTAACCCAAATGTGGTTACATGTTTTTGTGACTCACATCTACCAAGTATATGTTTTTATTCATGATCATTTGCAGAGACACATGGAGACATGAAATAATAAGAATGTTGCATTGTTTCAATCAAATGTTTCAAATATCAAAGCTTATATATGAATGCTTTATGATCATGCTCATGCTATGCGAGTCAAGTTATGCAAGGCTAACACCCGAGGTGTTACACCCAATGGGCTTCAATGCCCCTCAAAGCATCTAAAGTGCGAGGGATGCCGATGATCGGACCCCAGAGGCCTTAGCCGGTCGCCCAGAAGCGAAACCTATAGATCATTGCATGATGTCTAAGTACTAACCTAGAGCCACTCGTCATGACCAATGAGGAAGGCAACAAGCCCCCGAGCACCGATAGATGGGCTCAAGAACTATATGAGTGGCTCGACTGAGAAGTTAAGGATCTCCCCTCTGGGGGACATGATCAGGGCATGAAATGATCGTAAACCTAGGGTTCTCATGAACTCACCCACTAGCAGCATGGGCACAACAATCATGGCCAACGAGGCTATTGTCATAGCAGCCTAGCCCCCTAGAGGGGACAACAGCCCTGAGCTATAGGCTCATCCAAGGCCCTAAAAGACTTTGAGGCCCCATGACGGCCTCAGGGGCTATGCTAGCTCCCCAGATGGAGCAGCTCGACCCCTCGATCGATGAGGGCCTAGGCGATGACCCCCAAAACCAAACAACTCCCCGGAGTTGGGTTGAGGACCACAGAGCGATGGACCCAACGAGGGTCCCCTGAGCTCGGTGCGCTCCCCACACCCCAACATATGGCTACACCCACAAAGGCCATCCTAAGAGGATCAGGGCCTATAATCGATGCCCCTAGAAGGGCATGGTGCTCTAGGTGATTAGGTGGCCCTAAGCCAGAGCCCAGACGCTTTTGATCACCCAACCCATGGCAAGTCCCGATCAAAAGGAAGGTTGCCCCTGGGCCTAAAGTCGGTAATTCCTAGATGAGTTCACCAAACCCTTACTCAAGCCATAGACCTATGCAACATGGGGACAGAGAAGGGGTCAACAACACTACCACTTAGCCTTTATAGCCAAGCACCCCCTATCACACTAAGGGAAATGGCCCCACACAGGGCAACACACTCCTGTCAGTAGAAATCATCTTCGCCATGGCTAGTTTGGTCACCAGAAGATCAAATTTAGCACTTTGTGGCCATAATGAATCAGGCCAAGTGAGGCCACAAAGGGCTCAGGGGCTCCTGACGAGATCCTAACATATGGGTATGTTAAGCCTTGGGATTAATGGTTCCCGACCAAAGGGCTCCCCCAACCGACCCCTCTAGGATTTCCTGAGGGCTTGGGGCTATAGCCATTGGGTACGCTCATGCATACCTTCTGACCAAGAAACCTAGCCATGCCTAGGCATGGCGCAGCCCCCACATAGGGCTCGGGGTCTTGCCTAGACCTCAGATTCCCAATCGATGACACACTCAAGCTCAGGCCTTGGCTACTGTCCAGCTTGTGATGCCAGCCAAGGACCGAGCATAAGAAGACAAGCCCCAAGACATCAAGGCTCGGGGGCTCCAAGACGCCGTGCCCTGGGCATGGCCCTACCGGCCACTTCCATGATAGGGTCACGCATGGGGCATGACACAAGAAGACAAGCTTCCTAGGGCTTCCAAGGGATAGGTGGCTCCCAAGCCCACGTGTTAGCCCCTAGAGACTACCTCCTTTGCTATCAAGAAGACTCTAGAAGGTCCACCTAGGGAAGGCCAGTCCAAGCCAACACCGCCTGACACGCAAAGTTTCAAAACAGAGCAGCCGGACAACGCCCAAGGCTTCTTTGGCTCCATGACACTGCCATGGTCCATAGAGCATCACTACAAGACCCTCCTAGACTCTGGTGCATGTAGACTATAGACTCATCTCCCCAAACCACCATGTACCCAACCTATCTCGTTATATAAGGGATAAGGTTGGGCCTAGAGGGGGGAGGGGCGATCCAAGACAAATCATTCCATTCCATCCACTCTTGCCCAGCACCGAGGGCAGGGGAACCTAGAGAGAGGGGCACCGAGAGCTCCTCCATCACATCCCATCGTCTTCTTCCTCTCCGACAAGGGGAAGGCCCCACTGGTGGCAAGGCAACCTTAGGATTAGCGTCGAGCTAACACCCAACCAAATTTCTCTACAACTGTATTATAACACCCTCGATTTTGGGTGCTTTTGAGTATAAGGATCATCAGCTGCTAGACGTAGGGCATTGATTGGCCCGAACTAGGATAAACAAATGTGTCCTCTTTATGATTCTTGTATTCTTGAGTCCACCCGAGCCACCGGAGACCCGTACTTTGACACCAACTCGAACAACAATGCTTGCCATGGTTTTGACCCCACAACAGGTGGCCATGGCTATGGTTAGCGACTCTGAGGGCAGTGCACATCATGGGCATGTGCTTAGAGTGCCCTTGGTTCATTGGTTGGTTGAGGGGAAGACCTCACAATGGAAGAGGGAAGCGGCCATTTAGAAGCATAAGCCAGGAGGTCCTAGTGCATATGAGCGATGTTCTTAGGATTGATGACAAGAATGTTGACCTATACACGAGCTCGAGCCACCTGACTAGGACCATGGAAAAGCGGAGGTTCCTTTGTGGGTTGCCTCATAGGTTTTGCATTCCTGAGGCAGAGATGGCGCTTGTCTAGGCTGAGGTTGGTGAGCTTTGTGATGATGTAGAGGTGTCAATAAAGCGATCAATTTTTTATGCTCAGGTGCTCAGGCATTAGTGTGGTGCAATCTAGATTGACCTTCAGGAATTGCTCAGGTGAGCGAATGATTCATTGCGCACGAAGAAGAGGAGGGTGGCTAAACTAAAGGAATCAAATAAGGATCTTACCAAGGAGCTAAAGATGGTGAAGGAGAAGCTAGAGTCTTAGTGTGAGGTCTCAAAGAAGCTTTGGGCTTACCTCAAGGAGGTGGTGTCATAGAACATCAATGTAAAAGCTGAGCTCCGTGAAGCTAACCACAACCACTATGGGGCAGAGGAGAAAACTAGGAAGGCTGAAGAGAAGGCTGCTGATGGTGCTTCTCGTGTCGAGAGCATGTAGAGGGAGCCTAGGATTGCATGGGCCTTGCAAAGGATATGCTTGATTGTGTGTTGACAGAGGTTGGTGTGTTAGAGAGTGGCGCATTGCAAACTATTGATGCTAATGCCTTTGCTGAGTGGCTACCATGAAGGTCGCTAAGTTTAGGGAGGTTGTT
>NW_027097040.1:0-40000 GCF_019320115.1 Miscanthus floridulus | reverse complement strand
CTAAAATTGTACAATTGAAGTCAGAGGAAATATGGGACTGCAGTCCTTGGGCCTCGCATCTGGTTGTTCTCCTCAGTCTCTGTGAAGAACTTGACATCTCTTTCCTGGTAAAAGAGAGCAAATTATACTGTAAATCAGCATTGGTCATAAATCTCATGAAACACTACTGGCCAACTTGAGAAAGCAATGGGACAAAACTTGTTGGCCCCTTGCAACCTGCGAGCAACCGGAGATGACCACACAAAAAGAACTAAGAGGTCTTAAGTTACCGAAAAACTGAATTTATTTCACTTTTCATGGCAACTTCTACTGTTCTACACCTCAGCAAAGACACAATAGGCATAATGCTGATTAACTACTAAATCTCAAATGGTTGATTTGTTTCCCAAATAAGGCCTTGTTCAGTTAATCTCCAAATCGAGGGGGTTGGAGGGGATTGAGGGGGATTAAGTCATAGGGGATTTAATCCCCCTCAATCCCCTCCAATCCCCTCAGTTTGGGGATTAACTGAACGGCTAAGCATGGTTGATGCGCTTAGACAACAATTCGTTTATTCCATGGACGGTAACTGAAACCCTCTCCCTACATAACTTTATTCCTTGTTTCAGGTCCAATCTCTGCATATAACTAGCAAGTACTCCCTCTATTTCAAATTATAGGTTATTTTTGGCTTTTTTTGGGTACATAGTTTTTTGCTATGTATCTAGAAATAGCATATATCTATGTGCATTACAAAAGCTATGTACCTAGAAAAGCCAAAACGACTTATAATTTGGAACGGAAGAAGTATATAGAAAATGTCCAACATAACCTTGATGCATTATGGCAAAAGACAGCAGCTGGTGACCCCACTTAGCTGCACCATAACATTAATTTGTATAACATCTACACTAAGGTAAAGATCCCAAAATATTAGCCAGAAACAGTGGTTGCGTAATATATCTTCTGGTTGCACATCAGAAACAATTATCTGTACAAAAGTTGCTTGTACAACTGCACAATAAAATCTACTGAGGATGGAGATAAACTTATTGTATAAATTGACTCAAGAGTAATCAGGTGTGTAAAATGCTTCAAGCAAATCCTTGTAGACAAAAGAACTATCATACCATCTTCTCATCGAAGCTTAATATAGAAGCTACATTGCCACATCTGTAGCAATAATTAGGTGCAGACCACACCTGGAGAAGAGAAGAGAAGTTAATATGGGCATCATAACAATTCAATATGGTCACACTGAAATACAAATGCATACTACTATAATGTGATACAACCAATATCTATATGTGAACAAGAACTCACAGTTACAAGGCCCTTCTCCTGAAACATGTACTTTAAACCTTCCTGGACCAGCTGGTGAGCCCGGCAAACTAGCTCGATACCGTTAACAAAGTTGAACTGCATAGCAAAAGGAGACATTCACAAGGAGCGAATAAAAAAACAGTCCAGAATAATAAAATAAAATTATTGTATACACACCTCTGCTGTGACTCGCGATCCAAACAGCCAACCTGCTCCACGGGGACTAACAGCCCATGTCTCTATCTCCTCAGGGTCACTCCACATAAGATCGCAGAAAGGACCTTCATGGGGAATTTCACAATTGCGATCAATCGTTCGTATCTGGAGAAAAGATAATCAAAGCTTCAATCTCATTGAAACATTTAGTCCAAATAAAAACCATCCACATAATCATATACTACTATTCTTCAAGAAATGAGTCAGAAATGCTATGGACCAAATCAACCCCAGAATCATGTGCTCAATATTCTTCACAAAATGAGTCAGCAATGCTAGTTCATTGATGATAAGCATTCTTACTACCAAAGGAAATTCTATCAGAAACATGTCCAAAAAAGTACAGTTAGCACAACCAGCTGAAAATAAGAACAGAAAAAACAAAATAACTGAAAACATATTAAATACCCCTTCTGCTGTTTACTATTCAAAATTTCCAAACTCCAGCATATATCCACTAAAGCATTTTATTTATATCACTGATAACAGTGAAGTTTTCAAATAGCTGTAATTCTTAAGGCTATGCATATCCTTTATAGTCCATGTGAAAAATATTTCTACTTTTGTATTCACCAAGTATGGCAAATCTACAAGACATGAAACTCAGAATCCAATAAAATGGGAAGGGTCATAAGGGTTCATAAACAGATGTGTTCACAGATGGTTATAAGAAAGTTACAAAAGAGAAGTCACGGACCTGATCAATAGTACGTACATCGGGAGAAAGACCACCATGAACACAGAGTACCTGAATTCAGCATATAATTTAAGCATGACTGGCCAAAATAACATGAAATGACAACCTGTAATTTTTTCCCTAGAGGAACTTACTTGGCCATTAATGATTGCTGATAGTGTAAGGTAATCAAAAACATCAGTGCAATACCGCCATGCATTGGCGTTGCCATACTTCCTCTGACACTCATCATAGAAACCATACACCTAAAGATAAGTCACAGTATTATTAGTATGCCTGCATGATAAGCTAAAACATGTCAAGTGTTTTCGGCTATTTGTGGTACAGTATGGATACAAGCATGCAATGTAAATCGAGAGCTAAAAGATATAGCCATTTGAAGTCACAACCAGAGGAAAAAACGCAAAAAATAAGAGCCATGTTGACAGGTAGTTTAACAGGCACTGGCTATAGAAAACCTAAGCATGACATACAGGCTGATTACCAGATAATGTTATCTTGAGAAGCATAAGACTTCAATAATCATGGATGAGTAACTTGCATTCCTAGATTCACATAGCCAAGATTAAATCACAGATACAGTATCAGTAAGAGCACTATTTCCCCTAGAATAAAATCAGCATGTACTGAATTTGTTTCATGCTACCAAAAATTAAATATTATGCTTCCCACAGATGGCCAAAAGTGCTTTAAGAGAGCACAGTGGAGGGTAACCAGATGAATACAACACCTTTTGAGCTCACAAGTAAAAAGCAGAACACAAGAATCATGGGAACATATATTGGACTCAGCCACTCAGGGCATTTAGTTGCAACCGAAGTGGCCTAAATCAGAAAAACTATGAACTGTATGCAATTATCTGTTTTTCACATACAAGAACATACCTGCGTCAACTGTCTACTTTCATGATTTCCACGCAGAAGGGTTATGTGTGCAGGATACCTAATGGCAATCAGAACATTCAGCAGCAGGAATTAGCCATAGATAGTGACGATTCTTGGAAACATTCTAGATGGGAACTGAAGTAACGATAAGAATTATGAGAATCAAAGCCATCTCATCAGATGATCAGAATGTTGGTTCATTGGGAAAATTTATGAGAATGGATGTTTCTTTTCACACTTGCAGTTCATGCTGCCTAAAAAGGGGAGGAAATTTCTGTTTCTATGTTCAGACACAGTAAACTCATTCAGCTACCACATATGTTAGGTGGACAGTGCCAACCATGGTTAAATGTATTCAGATCAACTCCAGGATATTATCTGTATTTTTCAGAAATCAAAACAGCATACATTATTTAAGTTTTAACTGCATAATAAACTAAAAGATAGTTTGATCTGTAGAGCAGCCAATAATCCAGGAAAGTGTGAGAAAGTGAGTCAACAAGGTGCGAAAGGATATGAATAGTCAATTGCCAATCAATCAATACAAGCCATTAGCCAAATTCTGTTTAAACTAGCTACTATGGTTAATTATGTAGCAGCAACCATGCATCTTTCCTAAAACAACAAGGTTGTGTTATACTAAAAAATGATTATGCATTCCTTTCATAAAAAAACGATTATGCATCAAACCCTAAGGAGGTTCTATTGTACTAACAACACAAAATGGTGAAGCGGCTATTACAATAGAAGCTAGGCAGCAGAAACATTGCAACAATCAAGTAAACAACTGAGTACGCCAAACAAGAAACTGACTAAATACCTCGCTTTTAGTAGCAATAGGATGGTGAAAACCTCCAGGCTGTTGAAGCCACGGTCCACAAAATCACCCTGCGAGTGAACCACAGCTCAATTGAGATAAACATAGCCATGCCAAACCTTCCCAACAACCACGGCTCCCATGAAAAAGGCAATGAAGAAAAAAGGCTCCACAATCCGCACCATGAAAATATAGTTCGTCTCTGGGACGTGGCCCCCCGTCGCGAAGAGCTTCATCAGGTCATGGAACTGCCCATGGATGTCACCGCAAACCGTCACGGGGCTGTTCACCGGTTGAACGTTCGACTCTTCGATGAGGATCTCCTTCACCTGGACAACCAGTAAAGCAGACCGTGGTTACACACAGACACCACCAGCAGACGCAGCAAAGGAAACCGTTTTCCCCCTCCATCTACCTCCACCCACCAAGAACCCTAGCACCGCCGCGCAAGCTGTGCGCTCGCGTGCCACCGCCCTAGATAGCAACGAGGTGATAAAAACCCCAAGGGGCGGAACGAGCTAGTAAAAGGGTAGGGAGCTCACGTATTCGCAGAGAGACTGAAGCTCGTGCTCGGCGAGGTGCTGGCCCTCCTTGACCTTGGAGATCCACAGATCCAAATCCATGGCGGGGCGGCGGCCAACCGGGTGAGAGCGATTTGGGGCGGAGGGGCAGGGGGGCTCGGTGGAGCCGTGGAGGGAGGAGGAAACCCTCTCCTGACTATTGGCGCCTCCTCGATCGCGGCGGGGAGGCGGGCGGCGAGAGGGGAACGAGGAGCGGGGGAGGGGACAGGAGGCGAGGTTGTGATTTGCGCCTGGCTTTTTGGGCGGCTGGCTGGAGTCGATGAGCGCCTTGGCTGGCTCGCTCACAGCCTCGTGCTCGCGGCTGCACGAGACGACAGGGGCACGGGGCCTCTTCTTCAGTTTCTGAAACGTGATTGGATAGAATTTTGTTTCGTGTTTAGGGCACGAAACGTGAAGTATCTTTGTATTTACTAGTATAAAAAACTTTACATTTTGACAAGACTGAAACCAAATTTCTGAAATCTTTTATCAGTTAGTCAATAACATTTCATTAAAATATATATCAATATATTTTTGAAAACTATTCCCCCTATTTTTTTTAAAGCCATCAACAGGAGCACGCCAGGCATATGTTTTGGTAGTGAAAAAAACAACAAAAACCTTAAAAAGGACCAAATAACCATAATAAAAACTAGCAATAGAAAATCAGCCAAAACAACTAAGACAACAGTTGGTTGATTGCTTTTCAACATGCACCGCACCATAACGTCTCCTTAAAACAACTAAGACAATGGTCGGTTAGATTGATATTTCAACATGCACCGCACCATAACATCTCCTTACGACTTTATATCACATTTCAACCTATAAACCGTTGCTCTGCTGCTCAACGATCCACATCCCTATTAGCCGGTTGTCACACTGCACCACCATCCTTGTTCACAAATTCAATATTCGATAAACCATCGTCACAGCTTGTACCGTTGTTGATGACAATGTTTTGCACCTTGCCAAGCTCTGCTATGCAGAGCTAGCCGCTGCGGTCTGTTGCAAGCCATGTAGCTGTCACGGCGTCGTATCTGCTTACACCGCTAGAGCACGCTGTCCCACAACGGACTAGCCTTTGCAAATTAAGACTAGCCATCATAGTCTACTGCAAACCGCACACCAAAGACATACAACCTGTTCGGGAGGCCGTAAACGATCGTGGATTATTTACTGCTGGCTGGTTTGGTGTGAGAGAAAAATGCTGTTCCCGGCTGAAAATTTATGATCGTTTACGAGCAAGCGAACATGCTGTTAATGCCCTATTTGATTGAACTATGGCATGTGCTATGAAAAAGCTAACGTGGGTCGTAGGCCATGAGAAAGTCGTTTGGTTCAATAGTTGTGGCTTTTGAAAAAAAAGTCATTTGGTTCAACAGTTGTGGCTTTTGAAAAAAAGGTAGCTAGCATATCCCACATATCATCTGTGCCTCCACATGTCAACTACCAAATAAATATTTCTCTATTTTTTCGTCAAATTGGAGGAGGCCACAGAGCATGGAGAACGATGGGGACACTCTCACTGCCGTCGCTAGGTAAAAAGCCCTAGTTTGGTTTTAATAATTAAGTGACAATTTAAGCTTTAACGTGAGATAAGTGATCAGTCTACAGATACACTAGTGTGAGCTACTTGAGCCGAGCCATGGTGAAGTGGCTTGGATTTAATGCAATGCTCAACATGTTAGTCGTGAACAAACACTACAATGTTAGTCACCCAAATTATAAGACGTTTTAGCTTTTCTGAATATAGGGCCTTGTTTAGATTGCAAGTTTTTTCACTCTATCTCCATCACATCAAATCTTTGGACACATGCATGGAGTATTAAATGTAGATAAAAAAATAAATAATTATACAGTTTGATTGTAAATTACGAGACGAATCTTTTGAGCCTAGTTAGGCCATGATTGGACAATAATTATCAAATACAAACAAAAATACTACAGTATCAATACTGATTCCTAACCTCAATCTAAGGCCCCGAACGACGCCGACGGTCACACACCCATGTGGAAGAAGAAGTCCATATTTTAGGAGCTACCCTATTAGCAAGTCCTAGAGGTTCGTAGCGCGATCAACGTGATATACCTGACAAAGAATCTTTGTGTGAATCTGCTAGGCTTCATGGGTGTGTATGGGAAGCCTAAGGACACACTTGAAGCACGACAGGACCTGTGGTGTTTGAAAGAACGAGATAACCTACATCCAGAGAAGACAGATGATGAACGCCATTACTTAAGTCCTGCCAGCTACACTCTTAGCAAAGAAGAGAAGGAAAGCATATTTGAATGCCTAGCAAGCATCAAGGTACCATCTGGATTCTTCTCGAATATAAAGGGTATAATAAATGTGCCAGAGAAGAAATTCCTAAACTTAAAGTCCCATGACTGCCACGTGCTCATGATGCAATTGGTTCCAGTTGCATTAAAAGGAATTCTACCTCCAAATGTATGTCTAGCCACCGTGAAGCTATGTGCATTCCTTAATGCAATTTCTCAAAAGGCAATCGATCCAATGGATCTAGCTAAACTACAGAATGATGTGGTTCAATGTCTTGTCAGCTTTGAGTTGGTGTTCCCTCATTCCTTCTTTAATATCATGACACACCTCCTAGTTCACCTGGTCAAGGAGATTAGCATTCTCGGTCCTGTGTTCCTGCACAACATATTCCCCTTTGAGAGGTTCATGGGAGTCCTAAAGAAATATGTTCATAACCATGCTCGGCCAGAAGGAAGCATCGCCAAGGGCTATGGAACAGAGGAGGTCATTGAGTTTTGTGTTGACTTTATTCCTGACCTTGACCCGATTAGTGTTCTTGAATCACGACACAAGGGGAGACTAAGTGGAAAGGGGACACTAGAGAAGAAACCATATATTGGTACACAGGACAATTATTTTAATAAAGCACACTATACAGTTCTGTAAAATTCCTCCTTGGTGGATCCGTATATCGAGACACATAAAGAGTTGCTCCGATCTGAGTTTCCAAGGAAGTCTGAAGCTTGGATTATGCATCAGCACATGAAAACTTTTAGCAACTGGTTACGAAAAGAATGTCAGGGTGATGAGAGTATTGATGAGCAACGATATTTGTTGGCTAGGCAGTCATCGTGACATATCCTCACATACAAAGGGTACGAGATAAATGAAAATACATTTTACACAGTAGCCCAAGATAAAAGGAGCACCAACCAAAATAGTGGTGTCCGCATAGATGCCACTGATCCTAATGGAAATAAGCAAACATATTATGGCCGCATAGAGGAGATATGGGAACTAAACTATGCACCTACTTTTAAGGTACCTTTGTTCAAGTGCCAATGGGTAAAGGCGACTGGAGACGGGGTAGCAGTCGACAACCAGTATGGAATGACAACCATGGACCTCAACAATATTGGGTACAAAGATGAACCATTCGTTCTTGCCAAGGATATGAATCAGGTGTTCTATGTCAAGGACATGTCTACAAAACCGAAGAGAGGAAAAAACAACAACGACCCAATCAATGAGCCAAAGCGCCACATAGTTCTTTCAGGGAAAAGAAACATCATCGGAATTGAAGACAAGTTAGACATATTACAAGATTATGAAAACGATGACTGAATTCCACCCTTCACAGTAAACAAAGACCCAAGCATCCAGCTAAATGATGAGGACGCTCCATGGTTATGGCGCGATCATAACCAAGGGATATACGTTAAGAAGAAGTTCACTACTGTGCCCGCTTGATATATAGTGATGTTTAATAGTGTGTATTAGAGGTATTATGTAAAAATTGTGAATTCAGAGATGTTTATTAGGTGTTTCCTTTTTTTCTAGGTTCAGATTAAATTTGTGTTTGATGGTGGGTTTCCATGTCGCTTTTGGACAATGAGTGATGATAAAATGAAAAGATTTACGTTAAAATGATGTGAAAACAATTTTCCAATCGAAAACAAAAGTTTTAATGATTTAAATTAAACACTATATTTTTGCATTAACAAAATAGTAATTATTAATGACATTATGTTTCAATATTTATAAGGAAAAACAAAAAACTTTAGGTCACACAATTTTTCTATGTGCAATAAAGCAAAAGTAAATCCATATTCTTTTAAAATAATTTTATGCCTTGTATTTAATTTACTATGTAATTAACAAGACTTTAATATTTTATAGAAAGAAATATATAAAAAAACAAATGGAGCTTGAAACGGGCGGGAAGTGAAACTGCAACCCAACTTTAGTCCCAGGTAGATCTACCACCCGGGACTAAAGGTGGGCTGCATTTTTTGCGGCCCGCCAAAATACACCTTTAGTCCCAGCTGGTATTACCAGCAGTGACTAAAGGTAATACCAGTCGGGACTAAAGGTCTTTTTATCCTAGGCATTTACAGGAGTCGGGACTAAAGGTCCCTCCCCTATATAAGGCGACTGTTTTTTCTTCCTCCTCATTCTTCGTCTTCGTCGCCCATCGCCACTGCTGCCACCGTTGCCCTCGTCACCGTCGCCCATGGCTACCTCATCGTCCTTGACCTCGCCGCCACCGGACACGACTCCCTCTGTGCAGCCACCTCTGGGGATGGCTCTATGTGCCTCTTCGACGCCGCACGGCTCATGCCGCCACAGAACCCCGTGCGCCTCCTCCGCGAGCACGCGTGGGAGGTGCACGGCCTCGACTAGAACCCCAATGCCGGCCGCCCCGCGTGCCACCAACGCCGCCGGCCCCAACGTACTATGTATTGATATATATAAATTTGTTATATATATAAATTTGTTATATATATATATTAGAGAGTTATAAATTTGTATTGTTATATATATATTAGAGAGTTATAAATTTGTATTTTTATATATATAAATTGTTATACATCTATATTAGAGAGTTATAAATTTATATTGTTATATAGCTAAATTTGTTATACATATATATTAGAGTTATAAATTTATATTGTTATACATATAAATTTGTTATACATACATATTAGAGAGTTATAAATTTGTATTGTTATATATATATATATATATATATATATATATATATATATATATATATATATATATATATATTTGTTATACATATTAGAGAGTTTTAAATTTATATTGTTATATATATAAACTTGTTATATATATCACTTGTCAATAAATATTTTTAGAAAATAAGAAATCAAAGTTACGCTTTGGAGACTTGAATTTCGAGTGTAGTTATTTAATTAATTTTAAGCACATGACTCGATCCATTTTATAGATATATGGTTTTTATTTTTTATAGATATATCTAGTGGTGTAAAAGCTAGATGGTTGGCCCGAGAGACAATATGGATGAAGAAATGATGGATATTATCAACACCGGCACTCAATTTGTTGATGGTGACCAGCAGGATGTAGATGACGGGAGTCAATACCTGGCTCTTGAAAAATAAGCAAGAAAATATTGTGTAAAAAAATACTGGCGAGGTATATATATTTATATATATATTTGAATATTATATATATATTTGAATATCTATCATCTATTATGTGTACACATGATATTTATTTATTCTTTTTTTATACGTAGCCCTCTGGATCGATGACCACAACGGCGAAAAGCAAAAATATTCGAGGCCCGAAAAAGCCATTGGAGGGGCGCTACATAATATCGGAATTCAATATCAAGACAGGCGAACCACTTGGTCCACATGCAAGGAAATTTGTGCAACACTGTGGGTACCTTGTAAGGGACAGACTTTCGATCAGTGCCCATGAATGGAAGCAAAAGATCAACGAGCCTCATGTTAGTTTTATCTCTGATCTTGATAAGAATTTAATTTGGGATGATATCCTTCAACATTTTATGTTGCAAGCGGATGATTATGATGATATCAACGATGATGAATTGAATGAGCTAGTTCAAAAGTGGGCTATGAAGAAGATGGCCACACAATTCCAGACTTGGAAGAAATCCCTATACACGAAATACATTAAGAAGAACCTAACACCAAATTTCAATACTAGGGGCCCGCTCGCGAAGTTGAGGCCCTACTGGAATGATTTTGTACAGTACAAAACATCGAAAAAGGGTGAGGAACGGGTGTGAAGGAACCAAGAGAATGCTGGACATAAGGTATACCACCATGGCATGGGATCAGGTGGCTACGTGACTGCCATTCCTAAGTGAGAAAAAATAGAAGCGGAGTGTATCACACCAGAATCACTCAATTGACCCAAACGCGCGAAGAATTGGTTTTTCGCTCATGGGGGAAGACTGGACCTAGAGACCGAGAAGCTGGTTCATGGCCCAAAACTCGAAAGAGCAACACAAAGATTTTCTTATGCTCTACAAGCTAAAGCTATTGGTGTGTTTAGGCCTAATAGAGAGAAGGATGAACTGACGTATGCCATTGGGACTGCTGAACATAGTGGTCGAACGAGAGGTTTATGACAGAACATTTCTTGGGAGCATGATTTCCCTAACGACAGAGATAGCTACAGAAGCCGGCAGAGAAGGAAGGATGAGGAAGCAGCGTGGATCAGTAGGTTGGAGGAATATATTCGTGAGTCACGGGAGGCGTTGCTTCAAGCACAGGAGCGTGAAAAAGACATGCAAGCTAGAATGCAAGAGGAAATCATAAAGCAAGTGCAAATAGCAATAAGTGCTCAAAGGCAGGCATCAGATCCTGGAATCAACATTAATATTAGCCCCCCTGATCAGTTGAAAAGCAGTTGCGTTTCCACGGAGTTGCCAAATCAAGATGACACAATGCTACATTTCCTCATGGATGACATCACTGCACCGTTTACATCATGTGAGCTATATATTCCATAAGGGAATGCCACAATCATGGTGGCTCTCGGTGTTTTTTCTCCTCCAGATCCTACCAAGACACTAAAAATTCATGGGGCAATAATACCACCTGGATATGTTAGCGTCTTAGTGGATAGAGTTAACAAAGGTTTTAATGGTCTGGCTCTTGACATTCCAGGAGGTGATGGGGAGAAGACTCTAGGAGAAGCAGAGAAGACATTCATACTATGGCGTAAGCGCTACATCATTATTCCTGGAGTCTCTAGTCCACCGCCGCTTCCTCTACTGTCAGACAATAGGTGCGGATAAAAGTGAACGAAATAATTTTTTCACTAATTTTCTATTGATATGCATGATTAATAATAACAATTTCTTATACCTAATTATTCTTTTTTATACTCACACAGCAGGGCCTCCGCCAACCTAAATCCAATTATTCAATCTCTAGATCATCATAGTGCTCCAGGCAATGATTATGCAACGCCGCCGCCACTGCCACCTCCAAGGAGGTCTCCAACACCTCCAAGGAGGTCTCCAACGGCTGCTCCGTCTCTCTTGATGACCAAGAAGCAGTCAGCTTCTAAGAGGTCCGTCCCACAAATGAAGCCGTTGGCCCACCAGCCGGCAAAGAAGAAAGCCTCCTCTAATCCAGTTATTTCTCAAAAATTATCTTACGAGAAAAGTGAAAAGGAATTAAATGCTGCAGTATAAAAAGATATGAATAGTTTCTTCAAAAAAGTAAGAAAGCAACGAGAAGCGAGAGAGAACCTAGAGAAACCGTACTTCTACCTACCTCCAGATCTTCTAAGAAAGAAGGTGGACCAAAAAAAGCGGGAATCTCAAAAGACCCTGCCAAAATTGGACTACGACCACTCTCTCACCAAGTCATTTGAGGCGGCGTAGAAAAAGACTAGAGCAGGGAAAGGTGTTGCACAACTCGGACAACAATCGCAACAATCAGTCCCCCCTCTTATCATTTGTAATGAATATGCTTCAAACTTAGACTTACTGGACGTCGATTTTGAGGACCTGGTTCGGTTTTATGAGGATACTGGTTTGGACCTTGGCCAAATGCTCGCTGAAGGACCATCTGCTTCAAAAGTGGATCCTTAGAAGAAATTTGAACATGAAAAGAGTCTATACAACCCTGAGGCCTTAGGTGAACTGGGTACGCAAATGTACCTGCTAAACAAGTGGTACATGGCAGCGTGTGAACGGGGAGAGACGACCTTTGTTTCTGTCAGAGTTAGAAACCAATATTACTTCCGTGGCGATGACGTTATATATGTCGAGTTTTTAGAATTACACCAACTATGCCACCTGGACTCTCTCGACAAAAGTCTCATTAGCTGCTATTGTCTATAAGTGTGATTATTTTCTACTATTAAAAAGTGTATATATATAAAGCTACATGTATATATATAAATTATATATCCTCACACTATATTTGTATATATGCATATATGAGATAACAGAACTCAGAAAGAGAAAGGATAATGATGTTAGTTTCGTTGATCTAAATGTCGTATTCAAACACCCTAATCCCCTGCCTGAATGGAAAGCTGAACTCGAGAAAAATCTCTTGAGGTTCTTAGTGAACCAACAAAACAAGGACATACTCTTCCCCTACAACTTTAAGTGAGTGTTAAATAATTAATGTCGATCATATGAACATTTGTTCAATTATTTGCTTACTAGCTAAGCTATCTCTCATATATATATATGTTGACTCTAGTTAATGTCGATCATATTTGTGTATAAAAATATATGCAGCAATCACTGGATATTGATGGTCATCGATATGGTCAATAGTCGGTTGAGCATCTTAGACTCGTTAAGAAAAGAGCAAATAGAGTACCAAGACATGATAGATATTATCCAAGGGTAATTTGATCTCTCTAGCAACTATATATACCTCGATCTCTTAACTGCAATAATTATTAAAGGCTAAATTAATTTTTTATTTTATTGGGCGTAGTGTTTGAAAAAGTTTCATTGAGGAACACCACATGAAACATTGCAAAGCGTCACTGGATGTAATCGCACACAAAGTAAGTACTAGCTACATTTATATATATATAATTCAATTAACACCATGCATGCTTTTAATTCACCGGATCTTTTTTCTCGTAAAAGTGGGTTCTAAGGCAAGAACAGGGGACCAACTACTATGGATACTATGTTTACGAGTTCATCATGGCGTACTCAAAAAGAACTCCTGAAGAGATCCTCAAAGTACGTTGTATAAATATATTCATATATTCACAAATTTTTTTATTGCTCATATATATAAGTAATCACGTGACCAACACACACACACACACACATATATATATATATATATATATATATATATATATTAATACTTTTCCTTTAACTTTTATTGAAGACTCTATGGTTGAAGGAAAAAGTCATACAACGTGACCAACTGAAAGTAATTCAAGATACCATAGCTGGATTTCTTAATGACCAGGTCTTAAACCCCGCTGGCGAGTTCTACAATGACATGAACGAAACATGAAAGCCAAACCAGATGGAGTGAATTTGTTATCCCAAGGATATGATAGAATATACATTGCAAGCTTTATTTGTAATATATATATATATATATATACATATTATATGTACATAAAATAACGTACAATATATGTATATGCATGTAATATATATGTTAGTTTCATACTTTAGTTTATACAAAATGTTCGAACATTATAAGCGTGTAGAATACGTATATTATTAGCAGCGTAGAATGCGTATTCGAAAACCTATTCGAAAACCAAAACGAATCATCAATTGAAAATAGAAACAAAAAAAAAGAAAAAAGAAAACCTTTAGTCCCGGTTGGTAATGGGCCGGCCCACATGGCCAGGTCGAGAGGCCTCTTTAGCCCCGGTTGGTATTACCCATCGAGACTAAAGGTGGACCTTTAGTCCCGGGCGAGAAACCGGGACTAAAGGAGGGGCCCTTTAGTCCCGAATTCGTGCTCCCGGCTGGGAAACCGGGACTGAAGGGGTTTCCCAACCGGGAGTACAGCTTGTTTCTGTACTAGTGATGTAAAGCATTAATTTTAATCATACTAAATAAATATCATTATAAGATTTTCATAGTAGGAATGTTTTTGAGTTATAAATGTTGTTACTATTGTTTTTGTAAATATAGTTCATAACTTAAGATACTTAGATTCAGACCAGACTTAGATTGCATCTTTTTGACATTTGTGTCATAATCTTGATACCGTATGTCTACAATCCATCTGCTAAAGTTCCGTTAACTGATTGTTAGCTCTAGCTCCTTGATTTTCTGAGACGTAGCGATTTTCGTACAGAAATAGGTGGGAAATTCTAGTGGGGTTGAATACGGAGTGGGTCCTTTTTTTTTCACTCTCAACTCTTATTATAAACGGAGACGTGATTTTGATTTACTTCCTATCTCAATCTATATGAAGTTTTGCTTTGGCTTTCTCGTAAAAAATCTGCTCAAGTAACGCTGTCATGTGGCCCTACTTCTCTGCTTTTCTGTGAGGACCAAAGCAGGGTCAAGTGTTGATCCAAAGAAGGAAAAAAAAGGCAGGGCCAATGGGCCAAACTTTTACTTGCACTGTACTGCCAAAGAGCTGAAGGTGCCTTTTTTTTTTTTTGAGATTAGAGCTGAAGGTGCCCTGTGATACTGCCTAAAGCAAAGCGCCTGCCGGCCTAGTGGCTAGTGCAGCAACATCGCCATCGGGCCCATGAGGATCCAGTGGCCAAGCAGCCTCGTGCGGGCCACACTTTATTTGATGCACTCGTGTACCCCCGGCCGCCACCGTGCTGCCGTGCAGTGCAGTCCCGCTCCCGCGAGCCGCACTCCCACAAATAATTGAATCCAATCGAACGAATTGAAGAATAGACGACCACGTTTTGACCGGATAATATCTTATCTTACAGCTTTTTTTTAGGGAAATCTTTATCTTACACCTGAGTTGCACGAACCGACGCCAAACTGTTGGGTGCAACGGCAAAGCATCCAGCCCAACTGCTATAAACACACTTCTGCCGCCAGCACTTAGCGTTCGGCTGTTCAACAAAAAAGCCAAAAGCTGGCGAATAAGTTGCTAAAATTCGAATCGAAATTTGTTTATCTCTTTTGTTTTGGATGGAGAATCAAATTTTATCCCAAAGAAAAAGGGAATCAATTTTTATATCTGTTCAGAGAAAAAAAGAAGACCCGCACGCACGAGATGCCTTCCTTCCGAATTTAAATGCGAAGCAACAGACGCCAGACAGCACAACGCAGCAGCGTCCTGCGTCCCTATTCCCCTCCCACCTCCACCTCCCTCCTTCCCACGAGCCACGACGAGGCCACGGCCCCCCCACGCCTCCTCTCCTACGCGAATCGCCCGCACCGGAAGCGAAGCAAGGCGCAAGGCAAGGGGAGGAACGCAAGCAGCCAAGGGCAACGGCATGGACTCCAAGCCGCCGGCGGCGGCGCGTAGGAAGAAGGATGCCTCGAAGAAGCGGCAGGAAGGAGGAGGAGGAGGCCTGCGCGGGCCCAGCGTGTCCCCGGCGGCGCCCCCCGCGGACGCCGCCGCCGGGAGCGGCGCGGCGATGGCGGAGTGCGCGGCGGCGTGCTGCGTGCTCTGCGCGTGCCTCCCCGTGGCCGTGCTCTGCTGCGTGGCGCGCGCCCCGCTCCGCGTCGCGCGGCGGTGCTGCGGCAGGTGTCGGCGGCGGGGGCCCCGGCGGCAGCTCGCGCCGGGGGGCTCCTCGTCGTTCTCGGACGCCGAGGTCGGGGAGTTCCTGCAGCAGGGCGGCGGTAGCGGTGCCCGCAGGCGGGCAATGGGACAGGACGGGAGGCAACCGCCCTCGCCGCCGGTGTCGGCCCGTCAATCGCCGCCGCCGCCGCCGCCGTCTAGGGATCGGAGGTAGCGCCAAGTTAGTCAGTTACTGGCATTTTTTTTCATCCTCTTCTGTTTTTTTTTCTCCTCTGCGATTTTGTTGTAACCATATCCAGAGGTCCAGAGCATCTGCCAAGTAGGATGTGCCGCTGTTTCGATCTGCTCGGCATCTCTCCTCGCTCTGTTTGCTCGTTCTCGGCTTTGTTTAGCTCAATCCAGAAACTGATTTTGGCGAAACCAAGTGGTTTTATCACGCCGATCCTACCAGGTGTCCCCAACCGCATTGTTCTATTTTTTCCCCTTATAATACACTGCTCAATCGCACCAAGAGCTGCATTATCACTTCTCCCTCTAATCATTCTGCCAAACAAAAAAGAACAAGATTATATTTCCTCCTTGAAATAGGCTAAATTAACACTGATACTGCTTAGAAGTTAGAAGTGGACTGAACACTGAAGTCTGGTGAAGTATCAAACTATCAATCCGTTCTTGGTCAATGTAACGTACTTATCGTGCATTCAATTTTTCGCCACATAAAAGAAAAACATGCGTGCATTCAACGGAGTTTTGAATCCATTATTAAACGAAAGGCCACTGACGGTATTAAATGAAGTGGGGGCGAGTCGGAACGAGGACTAAAAAAATTAGTAATTTCCTAGCGCTGCCCCCACCTGAATGATCATGAGAATTGGGAAAAGGGACAAGAACAGCAGACTGCCGAAAGATGCCCGCCGCAGCCCCGCAGGCTCAGACCATTGTTTGACCTGCCATTTGTGCAGCAGAACGCCAGGCCAGGCGGCCAGCGCCCCCGGCAGCACCGCCCCCGCACGAGCAGAGCAGTCCACATCGAGGAAGTGCGCGCTGACACAACCCCACAACCGTTTGGCTGCTCGGGTTCACGTGAGGAAGACGACGATCTGATCTGAAGACCTGTACTATGAGGAGGCCGCCTGCTGCCGCGGCACGAGCGAGCGCCGTCCAAACACAATAACGAACGAAAAAAAGATGGGGCGGAGGATGATGCAAACGCCATCGCTATCGCCTATCGGGCTGCCAAACCCCGGGCTGGGCATCATTCGTGCGTATCGCGTGCGGTCCAGGATTCGTTCCGGCGGGCGGGCGGCGGGACGGCCGGATGGGCGAGGAAGGAGACCGGCTGCGGAGGGCAATGCCTTCTCCCCACCGTTGGAAAAGCGGCACGACACGTGGCGTGGGAGACGCCGTGCGCGCAGGCAAAACTTCTCTCGCTACCGCGACCGCGACGGCGCGCAACCGAACGTACGTACGGTGCAATGCGGGGCGCGGCGGAACCTGTGGCGAGCTGCCGTGCCGGTTTCCCTTTGCAGTTGATGGGAGTGAGCATCTCCAGCAACTCGTAGGATCGTTTTCCGAAATCCTGTTTCTGGCCGAGATCAACAGAGTTCCGACTCCCAATACAAATGGTCCGATTCGTCTTACTGAATCTTGGCTGAAACTGATCGAAAAACACTATTCTAACTGAATAGGTGTGAGAAAAATAATGTTGTAACTAAAAAAACAAGTCAAACAAACCGAATATGGGTAAACCGAATGGGGCCAATATTTGCGCTCGCCCAAGATCAAACCTCCTTGGATTTCCGCGCTCCCAATCGGCGATCTGGAGCCAGCCCCGCGCCCCGCGGCAAAATCGATCGATCGCGCCATATTCCGCGCCGTTGCCTCTTCGTCATGCATGCGCCGTTGCCTGCCGTCGCGGCCGCAGCCACGTCGCCTCCCGTTGCTGTACACGCCTCCGGTGTCCGGTCTCATCACACCTCCACAGGCCCACAGCCGCCAGCCGGGTGTGATGAGAAGGCAAAACTACCGGACATGTTTCAAAAAACAAAGGCACGTACAAATAGCTCGCGTCCTTTATCTCTAAAGAAGGGATGCCCTAACCATCCAGCATCTATTTTCATCCCCATGGTCTATTGAGCTTGCTCTGAACAATGCTCCTTGCCACATTATTACCAATATAATCATAAAAGCCTTTTTGTGTGTGTGTGTGTGTGGGGGGTGGGGTGGGGTGGGGTGGTGGGGGGGGGGGGGGGGGGAGTGTGGTCGGGAGGGAGGGGATTTTAGACCAAGCTTATGATAAAATAAGATTTTCTTTGATATATTTCTAGCTGAAAGTAACCCTTATCCCACTGATAATGAGTTCCATAGGTCAAATAACAGAGTGAAACTAAAATCGAACTCCAACTAAATTGTTTCCATCAACTTTCACCAGCAGACACCAGTTTCCATGCTCCCTCGTGTAGATCTTTTGGCCTTATTTGTGCACCCATTTACACCGGAGGAAACAACTTCTCTATCAACGAATGTTGTGGTATTATCTTATCTTCTTGGACGATCAGTATACATCAGTATGTGATATGCTAGGTGCGTCTCACATGGTAAATAATTGCGAGTAAAGAGTTGCCCATCGTGCAGAATCAAACTTTACAGAACATATACCAGGTGCCATTCGACTAAATGAATATATGCCAGAAGCTGCGTGCACGAAAGTATCTTGCTACGTGAACGAACGACCTCAAATGATATTCCAAGCGTGACTCATCTGCTGCACAACGCAAGCGCGGTCCAAAATGAATAGCACGCGAACTAAATCATAAACAAAACTTTGACAGTGTCACTGAAGGAATACAGGAACATATGACACTCCCGATGGTCTAATGTACATGTGGTCAAAAGAAAACAGAAATCAAATTGCATCAGATTGCACTATGATCTGAACCTACAACAATAAACACATCTGATTGATCTTTAGCCCTTACAGATTTAAATATTGACTTCTAAAATTGTACAATTGAAGTCAGAGGAAATATGGGACTGCAGTCCTTGGGCCTCGCATCTGGTTGTTCTCCTCAGTCTCTGTGAAGAACTTGACATCTCTTTCCTGGTAAAAGAGAGCAAATTATACTGTAAATCAGCATTGGTCATAAATCTCATGAAACACTACTGGCCAACTTGAGAAAGCAATGGGACAAAACTTGTTGGCCCCTTGCAACCTGCGAGCAACCGGAGATGACCACACAAAAAGAACTAAGAGGTCTTAAGTTACCGAAAAACTGAATTTATTTCACTTTTCATGGCAACTTCTACTGTTCTACACCTCAGCAAAGACACAATAGGCATAATGCTGATTAACTACTAAATCTCAAATGGTTGATTTGTTTCCCAAATAAGGCCTTGTTCAGTTAATCTCCAAATCGAGGGGGTTGGAGGGGATTGAGGGGGATTAAGTCATAGGGGATTTAATCCCCCTCAATCCCCTCCAATCCCCTCAGTTTGGGGATTAACTGAACGGCTAAGCATGGTTGATGCGCTTAGACAACAATTCGTTTATTCCATGGACGGTAACTGAAACCCTCTCCCTACATAACTTTATTCCTTGTTTCAGGTCCAATCTCTGCATATAACTAGCAAGTACTCCCTCTATTTCAAATTATAGGTTATTTTTGGCTTTTTTTGGGTACATAGTTTTTTGCTATGTATCTAGAAATAGCATATATCTATGTGCATTACAAAAGCTATGTACCTAGAAAAGCCAAAACGACTTATAATTTGGAACGGAAGAAGTATATAGAAAATGTCCAACATAACCTTGATGCATTATGGCAAAAGACAGCAGCTGGTGACCCCACTTAGCTGCACCATAACATTAATTTGTATAACATCTACACTAAGGTAAAGATCCCAAAATATTAGCCAGAAACAGTGGTTGCGTAATATATCTTCTGGTTGCACATCAGAAACAATTATCTGTACAAAAGTTGCTTGTACAACTGCACAATAAAATCTACTGAGGATGGAGATAAACTTATTGTATAAATTGACTCAAGAGTAATCAGGTGTGTAAAATGCTTCAAGCAAATCCTTGTAGACAAAAGAACTATCATACCATCTTCTCATCGAAGCTTAATATAGAAGCTACATTGCCACATCTGTAGCAATAATTAGGTGCAGACCACACCTGGAGAAGAGAAGAGAAGTTAATATGGGCATCATAACAATTCAATATGGTCACACTGAAATACAAATGCATACTACTATAATGTGATACAACCAATATCTATATGTGAACAAGAACTCACAGTTACAAGGCCCTTCTCCTGAAACATGTACTTTAAACCTTCCTGGACCAGCTGGTGAGCCCGGCAAACTAGCTCGATACCGTTAACAAAGTTGAACTGCATAGCAAAAGGAGACATTCACAAGGAGCGAATAAAAAAACAGTCCAGAATAATAAAATAAAATTATTGTATACACACCTCTGCTGTGACTCGCGATCCAAACAGCCAACCTGCTCCACGGGGACTAACAGCCCATGTCTCTATCTCCTCAGGGTCACTCCACATAAGATCGCAGAAAGGACCTTCATGGGGAATTTCACAATTGCGATCAATCGTTCGTATCTGGAGAAAAGATAATCAAAGCTTCAATCTCATTGAAACATTTAGTCCAAATAAAAACCATCCACATAATCATATACTACTATTCTTCAAGAAATGAGTCAGAAATGCTATGGACCAAATCAACCCCAGAATCATGTGCTCAATATTCTTCACAAAATGAGTCAGCAATGCTAGTTCATTGATGATAAGCATTCTTACTACCAAAGGAAATTCTATCAGAAACATGTCCAAAAAAGTACAGTTAGCACAACCAGCTGAAAATAAGAACAGAAAAAACAAAATAACTGAAAACATATTAAATACCCCTTCTGCTGTTTACTATTCAAAATTTCCAAACTCCAGCATATATCCACTAAAGCATTTTATTTATATCACTGATAACAGTGAAGTTTTCAAATAGCTGTAATTCTTAAGGCTATGCATATCCTTTATAGTCCATGTGAAAAATATTTCTACTTTTGTATTCACCAAGTATGGCAAATCTACAAGACATGAAACTCAGAATCCAATAAAATGGGAAGGGTCATAAGGGTTCATAAACAGATGTGTTCACAGATGGTTATAAGAAAGTTACAAAAGAGAAGTCACGGACCTGATCAATAGTACGTACATCGGGAGAAAGACCACCATGAACACAGAGTACCTGAATTCAGCATATAATTTAAGCATGACTGGCCAAAATAACATGAAATGACAACCTGTAATTTTTTCCCTAGAGGAACTTACTTGGCCATTAATGATTGCTGATAGTGTAAGGTAATCAAAAACATCAGTGCAATACCGCCATGCATTGGCGTTGCCATACTTCCTCTGACACTCATCATAGAAACCATACACCTAAAGATAAGTCACAGTATTATTAGTATGCCTGCATGATAAGCTAAAACATGTCAAGTGTTTTCGGCTATTTGTGGTACAGTATGGATACAAGCATGCAATGTAAATCGAGAGCTAAAAGATATAGCCATTTGAAGTCACAACCAGAGGAAAAAACGCAAAAAATAAGAGCCATGTTGACAGGTAGTTTAACAGGCACTGGCTATAGAAAACCTAAGCATGACATACAGGCTGATTACCAGATAATGTTATCTTGAGAAGCATAAGACTTCAATAATCATGGATGAGTAACTTGCATTCCTAGATTCACATAGCCAAGATTAAATCACAGATACAGTATCAGTAAGAGCACTATTTCCCCTAGAATAAAATCAGCATGTACTGAATTTGTTTCATGCTACCAAAAATTAAATATTATGCTTCCCACAGATGGCCAAAAGTGCTTTAAGAGAGCACAGTGGAGGGTAACCAGATGAATACAACACCTTTTGAGCTCACAAGTAAAAAGCAGAACACAAGAATCATGGGAACATATATTGGACTCAGCCACTCAGGGCATTTAGTTGCAACCGAAGTGGCCTAAATCAGAAAAACTATGAACTGTATGCAATTATCTGTTTTTCACATACAAGAACATACCTGCGTCAACTGTCTACTTTCATGATTTCCACGCAGAAGGGTTATGTGTGCAGGATACCTAATGGCAATCAGAACATTCAGCAGCAGGAATTAGCCATAGATAGTGACGATTCTTGGAAACATTCTAGATGGGAACTGAAGTAACGATAAGAATTATGAGAATCAAAGCCATCTCATCAGATGATCAGAATGTTGGTTCATTGGGAAAATTTATGAGAATGGATGTTTCTTTTCACACTTGCAGTTCATGCTGCCTAAAAAGGGGAGGAAATTTCTGTTTCTATGTTCAGACACAGTAAACTCATTCAGCTACCACATATGTTAGGTGGACAGTGCCAACCATGGTTAAATGTATTCAGATCAACTCCAGGATATTATCTGTATTTTTCAGAAATCAAAACAGCATACATTATTTAAGTTTTAACTGCATAATAAACTAAAAGATAGTTTGATCTGTAGAGCAGCCAATAATCCAGGAAAGTGTGAGAAAGTGAGTCAACAAGGTGCGAAAGGATATGAATAGTCAATTGCCAATCAATCAATACAAGCCATTAGCCAAATTCTGTTTAAACTAGCTACTATGGTTAATTATGTAGCAGCAACCATGCATCTTTCCTAAAACAACAAGGTTGTGTTATACTAAAAAATGATTATGCATTCCTTTCATAAAAAAACGATTATGCATCAAACCCTAAGGAGGTTCTATTGTACTAACAACACAAAATGGTGAAGCGGCTATTACAATAGAAGCTAGGCAGCAGAAACATTGCAACAATCAAGTAAACAACTGAGTACGCCAAACAAGAAACTGACTAAATACCTCGCTTTTAGTAGCAATAGGATGGTGAAAACCTCCAGGCTGTTGAAGCCACGGTCCACAAAATCACCCTGCGAGTGAACCACAGCTCAATTGAGATAAACATAGCCATGCCAAACCTTCCCAACAACCACGGCTCCCATGAAAAAGGCAATGAAGAAAAAAGGCTCCACAATCCGCACCATGAAAATATAGTTCGTCTCTGGGACGTGGCCCCCCGTCGCGAAGAGCTTCATCAGGTCATGGAACTGCCCATGGATGTCACCGCAAACCGTCACGGGGCTGTTCACCGGTTGAACGTTCGACTCTTCGATGAGGATCTCCTTCACCTGGACAACCAGTAAAGCAGACCGTGGTTACACACAGACACCACCAGCAGACGCAGCAAAGGAAACCGTTTTCCCCCTCCATCTACCTCCACCCACCAAGAACCCTAGCACCGCCGCGCAAGCTGTGCGCTCGCGTGCCACCGCCCTAGATAGCAACGAGGTGATAAAAACCCCAAGGGGCGGAACGAGCTAGTAAAAGGGTAGGGAGCTCACGTATTCGCAGAGAGACTGAAGCTCGTGCTCGGCGAGGTGCTGGCCCTCCTTGACCTTGGAGATCCACAGATCCAAATCCATGGCGGGGCGGCGGCCAACCGGGTGAGAGCGATTTGGGGCGGAGGGGCAGGGGGGCTCGGTGGAGCCGTGGAGGGAGGAGGAAACCCTCTCCTGACTATTGGCGCCTCCTCGATCGCGGCGGGGAGGCGGGCGGCGAGAGGGGAACGAGGAGCGGGGGAGGGGACAGGAGGCGAGGTTGTGATTTGCGCCTGGCTTTTTGGGCGGCTGGCTGGAGTCGATGAGCGCCTTGGCTGGCTCGCTCACAGCCTCGTGCTCGCGGCTGCACGAGACGACAGGGGCACGGGGCCTCTTCTTCAGTTTCTGAAACGTGATTGGATAGAATTTTGTTTCGTGTTTAGGGCACGAAACGTGAAGTATCTTTGTATTTACTAGTATAAAAAACTTTACATTTTGACAAGACTGAAACCAAATTTCTGAAATCTTTTATCAGTTAGTCAATAACATTTCATTAAAATATATATCAATATATTTTTGAAAACTATTCCCCCTATTTTTTTTAAAGCCATCAACAGGAGCACGCCAGGCATATGTTTTGGTAGTGAAAAAAACAACAAAAACCTTAAAAAGGACCAAATAACCATAATAAAAACTAGCAATAGAAAATCAGCCAAAACAACTAAGACAACAGTTGGTTGATTGCTTTTCAACATGCACCGCACCATAACGTCTCCTTAAAACAACTAAGACAATGGTCGGTTAGATTGATATTTCAACATGCACCGCACCATAACATCTCCTTACGACTTTATATCACATTTCAACCTATAAACCGTTGCTCTGCTGCTCAACGATCCACATCCCTATTAGCCGGTTGTCACACTGCACCACCATCCTTGTTCACAAATTCAATATTCGATAAACCATCGTCACAGCTTGTACCGTTGTTGATGACAATGTTTTGCACCTTGCCAAGCTCTGCTATGCAGAGCTAGCCGCTGCGGTCTGTTGCAAGCCATGTAGCTGTCACGGCGTCGTATCTGCTTACACCGCTAGAGCACGCTGTCCCACAACGGACTAGCCTTTGCAAATTAAGACTAGCCATCATAGTCTACTGCAAACCGCACACCAAAGACATACAACCTGTTCGGGAGGCCGTAAACGATCGTGGATTATTTACTGCTGGCTGGTTTGGTGTGAGAGAAAAATGCTGTTCCCGGCTGAAAATTTATGATCGTTTACGAGCAAGCGAACATGCTGTTAATGCCCTATTTGATTGAACTATGGCATGTGCTATGAAAAAGCTAACGTGGGTCGTAGGCCATGAGAAAGTCGTTTGGTTCAATAGTTGTGGCTTTTGAAAAAAAAGTCATTTGGTTCAACAGTTGTGGCTTTTGAAAAAAAGGTAGCTAGCATATCCCACATATCATCTGTGCCTCCACATGTCAACTACCAAATAAATATTTCTCTATTTTTTCGTCAAATTGGAGGAGGCCACAGAGCATGGAGAACGATGGGGACACTCTCACTGCCGTCGCTAGGTAAAAAGCCCTAGTTTGGTTTTAATAATTAAGTGACAATTTAAGCTTTAACGTGAGATAAGTGATCAGTCTACAGATACACTAGTGTGAGCTACTTGAGCCGAGCCATGGTGAAGTGGCTTGGATTTAATGCAATGCTCAACATGTTAGTCGTGAACAAACACTACAATGTTAGTCACCCAAATTATAAGACGTTTTAGCTTTTCTGAATATAGGGCCTTGTTTAGATTGCAAGTTTTTTCACTCTATCTCCATCACATCAAATCTTTGGACACATGCATGGAGTATTAAATGTAGATAAAAAAATAAATAATTATACAGTTTGATTGTAAATTACGAGACGAATCTTTTGAGCCTAGTTAGGCCATGATTGGACAATAATTATCAAATACAAACAAAAATACTACAGTATCAATACTGATTCCTAACCTCAATCTAAGGCCCTGTTTGGTTGGGCTTTTGGCTTTGGCTTTTGGCCCCAAAAGCCAAAAACCCAACCAAAGGGGCTGCTTTTGGAGGATACTTTTTCAGAAGCAGCTGCTTTTCCGTAGTTCATTTTTGAAAGCTGGTTTGACCCTGCTTTTGGCTTTTGGCTTTCTGCTTTTCGAAATTGGTGGAATAAAAAGCTCTTCCATAGTTGTTTCAAGAGAGATAAAGATAAAAGGTATATTTTATACTTGTTTAACCAAACAGCTTTCAGCTTTTCTACAGCTCACAGCCCACAGCAGCTTTTCCACAGCTCACAGCCCACAACAGCTTTTTCCCACAGCCACAGCTCAACCAAACAGGGCCTAAATACGGCCTAGCTTTTGCTATGCATTTAGATATACACCATATCCACATGCATAATAAAATCAATGAACCTGTTCACTGGTTGATTTTTGGGCTAATAAGCCCGGCTAGTACTGGTTTGTTGTGAGAGAAAAATACTATTAACTGGCTGATAAACCCTAACCGAAACCATCTAGCGAACATGCTGAATGTCTTATAATTTTAAATGGACAGATGACAAATTATCAAACTGACAACCATAGGCAATAACGTGTCATACATAGGATTATCGAAAACTTAGTTTCTTTTGGAGTTGAAATGCAGGAAGCCAGGACCCAGCAGCAAATATGAAGCGTTGCGATTTACTAGCGTGTTTTTACTCGTATAATACAAGGCTTACAACAACATTTACAATTTCAAGACACGTCCTGTTGTCCCACTCCCACCCGAAAGCCGGGTATGCCAACTTTAAGCAGCATGTGTAAACCTGAGATCCAAATTGGTCTTCGCTACAGTAGCTCAGTAACCTTGCTCAAACCGAGGAAACATTTGACCAAAAGTAACAGCTCTGCATAACCTGGCTTGTGTGTTTATAAGCCAACGACATTTGATGCCAAACAAGAAGGTTCTCATGAACCAAATCATTTCTAGCAAAGCACAACAGGCTACGCATAGCGTTTCTTGAACAGATGATGCCTCTTTGATGGGTCCTTGTGTTTCTTCGGAGCACCCTTTCCCTTCCCAGTGCTGGAAAGAAAAGATCATGGGCCGGTGCATTCAGTTAAAAAAGAGGTTGAATATGGTCCGAAACAAAAACCAGAGGAAAAGTGGAGAGAGAGAGGCAGCACCTGTACTCCATGTAGACCATTCCACCAGCTCCAGAGAAGGCGCTCATTGATCCGGCAGAGCGTCGTGCTCTTAGAAGAGCCTTGCCATCAGAATCTTCTTCTAAGCGCTCAACACCAATCATGTCATCCCCTGCATTCAGCACCTGTTGGTAGCGGTGAACGGGTCCATCTGCACACGATCAGTAATTGCCAACAAAACTATGACCAGTGGATACAGAAATGCCCACCTTGCTCAAAAGCTCAAGCTGTTCATCAAGTGTGTAAAAGCTCAGATTAGGTTCTTCTTCAGGCGGCGGCAAACTAGTGATAACCTGGCAAGTACAACATTTCATCACTAAAAAGTCCCAAAAGAACAATCTTCCTTTTGAAGTAAGCTCCAAAAGCCATACCTTGAAGCTATATCCCTGGTCAATAAGAAACTGCTGCCTTTTTGTTGAGTAGTACATTTCCTGCATCGGCACAAACAATATAATGCTGATATGCTAAAGATAATCTGCAGGGCTGTTATGACATATCTACATGCTGGCATTTTCAGAAAAAAAGGGAAAATAGTGAGGAAATCAGTAATCCAGTGAAACTAACCTGTGTGTCAGTTGATACAAGGGAATAGAAAAAAGCATTGTATTCTTCTTTTCCTCCAGCCATCCGATCTTGCTGCTTACCCTGAAGTCACAAGAATTTACAGGATATAAAAAGAATATAATTGATGATACTCGTTAAAGAAGGAATGTTGAAGTTGTGTTCCAAATACTTTCTGTATATTTTTTCCCAATCTGATTAGCCAAATCAAGGTAATTACTCTGATAAGCATAAGCTGAAACTTAACTACAGGTTGGTAGCTCTACACTGGTAAATAAGGTAGTGTGCAAATACATGAACACCTATGTGTAACTACTCCAAATACCAGGTCAGTAGGTTACTGTCAGTGATAATACAGTTAGAGCAGCTGAAGTGCTGCATCAAACCATAGGCGGAGAGTTCAATGACTCAGTCCATGGTGGAAGGCCTCAGTGCAAAATCGTTTAGTGGGACCCACAGAATGCAAATTAAAGGCAGGTTTCCCTCACCCTCACATGTTTTTTTTTTCTTTGTGGGACCTGCTTCGTGACAGATTTCGAACCTAAAACTGAGTTCGCTTTTCGTTTCTGACACCATGTGCCATGTTCGATTTGCCTCACCAATCGATTTTTACCAACACTGGAGGGGCTCTTGCAAGCCATGAAACAGCACAACAGCAAAATCAAACCAATATATATTGTTGGGTGTCGATATGACATTAACAACAGAGGTTTACTGTGTTACTTGATAGCTGAAACTATATATTGTTGCTCTAAGAATCTCTTTCTAGTAGCAAGACTTTTCACCATAATGTGTTTGCATTCATGATGAATTCAAGAATATGGAATATAAATGTCCACATTAATTTTGAATGTCAAAAGGAACATAAACATCCACATAGAATTTTGAATGCTAAAGGATCAGGTGCAGCAATTGCAATCAGCTTGTCAATGAACAGAAACAAATGGTAGAAAGCAACAGCCAACAGTACCTTTGCCCTGAGAATACGTCCCAGACGCTGAGCTTCTTGACGTCTCGAACCAGCGTGAGATGATATTTGTATGATAACATTAGCTTCTGGGATATCAATCGAGTTATCACCAACCTAACAGGAAACAGCATATAGTCACAAAGATTGCTGACAGTAAGTTGATTCCAAATACATATTCAAGCTTAGATAGTCACTAAGCACACCTTTGAAAGGAAAATTGTATTGACTTCTGGACTGTTCTTGAATTGGTAGAGAATTCTTGTCCTCTCAGCATGGCTAAATGATTCAAAGATAAATAAGCGCAAAATTAAAAGAAAATAGGTAACATCTGCATAAATGCGAAGTCACCTTGTGGCACCAAAAATCATTGGCTTGCGTAGTTTCATTGCATAAGCAGTTAGTGCAAATAGATTATCAGCAAACACAATGATCTTGTCTCCGCGTTGTTGCTCATGGAATCGAATCAGGAATTCACAAGCCCTGAACTTGTTCGGATTCATGACATACAGTACCTGGCATATAAGAGTTAGTAAGATGGGATCCTCCATATACAAAGATAGAAGAGAATTAAATAAAGCGAGAATGTCAAACAAAAAATTCTGTTGTTTACTTATGAAAAAAGTATAAGAGTATCTTAGTATGTCTTGTTGGAGGTGAATAACAATAATGTTAACTGGAACGTGTGAACTTCATATTGTGTGTGCACACAATAAGGACAGAAATTTATGTAATTTCTCTGCAGGAACATATGAGAAACTTCAACATAGATTCACCTGCTTCTTCTTTGAATTTTCCTTTTTCAAATACTCAGCAAAGAACTCTTTGGTCATAGGACACCATACTTCTGCACACTGCACATTTGCAATAAATCCACCTTTCACTAAATCCAACCAATTCGCTTCATACAGTTTTGGTCCAATTAGAAAATTCAGATCAGTAATACGTTCGTCCTCTCTCACAAGGGTAGCTGTGGTGATATTAACATAGTGAATTCATAATACACCAAAGCAAACAGTGAAATCATGCAGGATTATATGATGAGAGCATACCAGTAAGACCAAGCTTGCAGTGAGATTTAGTAATGCTGATGACTTTTCTGAACATATGTGCAGGGACAACATGAACCTGAAAACACATATACACAAGAAAAGGAGACAAAAGTGAGTGTGACACTTTATTAAGACATTGAAGCATAAACACCTCAATAATTGGATAATAGATTAATCCACCTCATCCATTAGAAGCAAGCCCCACTCTCTGTTTCGGATTTCTTCAATGATCTTCTCCGAATCTTCAGACCTTTTACCACCGAATGCAACCATGTTATATGTAGTAACAACCACACCAGCCATGCCTGTAAATTTCTCCTTGTTATCAGATGTAAAACGACTAATGTTCTCATCTTTTATGGTTGACCAAAGCTTGAACTGAAATGCCCATTGATCTACGGAGACAGCATTTGTGGCCAAACATAAACAGCTCTTCTTAATACGGCAGGCTGCAGATACACCAACCAAGGACTTGCCAGCACCACAAGGTAGCACAATAATTCCAGACCTTGCCCGTCCTGCATAATTACAAATTAAATCAAATTAGAAATGGTAGCACAGACTCATTCAAGTATGTCAATTTTTTTTACTCCCTGCAAGTGCCAAAAAAATCCTTACATTAGCAAACACATCCTTAGCAAAAACTTATTTTGCTAGCAGTTCAAAACTTGCATTAGCTTCTGTTAGAAATTCACAAGCACTAAACAATAGCACAATACAGGATGCCATATAAACAAGACATTGTAAGACCATTTCATACAAGCCACATCTGTTTTCATTTTGAACATGGTCACATATCAGCCATGTGCAATCCAATTTTCAATTCAATGCTAATTATTGGCAAATTCTTTAGTGCAAGCTTTGTTGCCATGTATAGCTTTCTTAACAGAGTAATGATTGTTTGAAACTCAATTTTACATGATGAACTTACCGTTCCCAAACATCTTACTGAGGCTCTTTTCTTGATATGGCCTAGGCCGTGCTTGCGGCTTTAGCTCCATCTCCAAATCTGGGTTTACCTACAATTGAAGTAGACATAGAAAACTAAGTTCACTAAACCATGCAGTGACTGTCTCCTGAGATTAGACAAGCTTACAGTGTCATTTCTGAAATCATACTCCTCCAGCATGGGGTAGTTCAATGCATTTGGCAAGCACCGCTGCTTGACATTCTCAACCTGTGTGAAATGAACAGAATATCAGTCCCTTGGTAACTCAGTGGTTTCCAAGCTTCAATAGAAGTGAAGAAATACCTGAGAGGGATCAATCTCAAAAGAATGTGTTTCCTTGTCTTCAGTTGCAGCAGCAATTTCCATTCCATTTAACAGGTCTTCATGTCCACTAGCAATTTGGCCAGATGTCTTGCTAACAGTAAATGAAGGTGCACCAAGGGAATCCTGAAGGAAATTAGGATAGATTTAGTTGGCACTGTAATGCAAGCAACTAACTTACACGGATAATAATGATCTAGTGTAGACAAATTAGCAGGGAAACAACTTATACCTAAGAGACTACTGAGGTAGGTCACAAAATTAACCAAGCTGCAATGGTTTCAAATGTCCAATATGATTACACACCCAAGAAGTTGGGAGCCGATATGGAACAGAAGTATATGATAAAAGGAGACAAAAAATGGAAAATAGACCATAAGAAATAAAACAAAGAAACTGATGACATGAACACACTTTTCCACACTGCATAGTTCTTCTCTACCTGACACTAATTTGTTTCGGTAAGAGAGAGTAAACTCAAACTAGATAATACCTCAGGAGATATCCTAGCTCTCGATATAACTTCATCCCTCAGAAGGTTACTCAATACCTGCACAATAGGTGTCACAGTTCTCTCATTAAAGAAAAACAATAGAGCAATCAGAATTTTATACACAAGCCATGTGATACAACCTCAGGAAATGGAGACTCGACAAAATATCGATTCTTCTTCAAGACAAGCTTCACTTTCCCGTAGTTAGCAGTGGATGCGTGGATGAAATCAATTATTTCGCGGGGCAATTTGGTTTTAGATAGTTTACTCAAGACACTAATGATAGTGCTTGTCTCAAGTCCCACTGAGACCGCAGCATACAATGAGTGGGGAGTTAGATTGTACTCATGCATAGATTCTGGCCTGCACAACAACAACAGGGTAAAATTTTCAGAAAGCAAAATTGCAAACGTGTCATTGAATATATTTCAAGCCTTTAACGCATATGCATCCTCGAAATTTTGAAGAAAAAACATAGGCATTTCAATATCTCTTTGATTGTAGATTAACAGCACCATGCGAGCTCAGATACAATTTCAATTTTTACTTATGTTCATTGCTGTTCCAGGTAATTTGAAGTAACGAGCTCCTGATACCTCTAATGAGGTCATTCAATCCTCCAAAGTAAGCAAATCCTACTGTCCTAGCACTTATTCCCCAGAATAAACATCGCGTGTATTGCAACTTACTCCAGTCAAGTTTAGATAGTGGTCCACATATTTAACTTCATAAACAAATGACATAACTAACAAGCAAAAAAACTCTGCTCGGAGAAGAAAAAATACAAAAAATGCAATAGCTATACTCAGCACTTATTTAAAACCAAAAGATCCCAATAAGGCAATAATCATAGTTGATTGAGTTAAGCAAACACTGGCGTCTTTCTCCCTCACAACTCCCAGCATATGTATGCATCCCAACCAATCTCACACAAATTCCTTCAAATGAAATCATGCTAACTCCATCACATGAATAGAAGAAGTCACCCAAAAGCAAACCCCATCCTAAATTCACACTGTAGTAAGGTTTTGAATGGAATATTGGAAATCCCTCAATCTAGTCTTGGAAATACTCGAAATACATCTCCTGGTCCATGACATCCAAAGCCTAATTCATTGTGGCTAGTGTGTCAATAATGCATACTAGATTGATCAGACCAGCCCTATCAAAGCATGGCCTCTTCATGCTATCAAAACTTTATGCAGAAATCAGCTGCTGGAATTCAGGTTGTGTTGTGTACAACCCGGATACAAACATGAGCAGTCTGAATAAAGATGCAACCAAGGCTGGTACAGGTAGTGTTTGAGTATGGAAGTGATTGGAGGGAACCTGCACACAGGCTCCGCGATGGCGATGAGGAAATCGTAAGCCTGTTTGTAGAGCGGCGAGAAGGTCTCGAGGAAGATGCGGCCGTCGGCGCACGCCCAGAGCGGACGGCTCGCGTGATCCACCTTCAACTCGAGCTTCGTGAAATCCCTCTTCTTCACCTCCATATCCGCTGCATATAAGAGCAAGAAACCAAAAGCCCCATCATTAAAAAGTTCCGCAGAAACCGCACAGATTCGGGGGAAGCCGGTGGATTTAGGAGGGATCAAGCCCGCGGACAGTACCGTCGTGGGCGTCGTCGTCGAAGTCATCAGCGTAGTCGAACTCGGCGCTCTCGTCCACCAGGGCCGCTTTCGACGGCGCCGAGGACTTGTGCCGCTTCGGCGCTCGGTGCCGATCGCCTGCAGGGGAGAAGAGAGGGGAACCGCGTCACGAGGGGAGGCTGTAGGCTGTACATGGAGGAGATGGGGTTTAGGGTCGCCGCCTCACCGTCGCCGCCGGCCATGGCTGGGGCCGAGTAGGAGACCGCGGCAGGTGGTCGGCGCTAATCGATGTCGATTCACGAAGCAGTACGCGGTCGGGTCCCCTATTGCAGTTGCAGCTGCAGCGTGACGAACTCCTGCGTAGGCTTTGAGGTGTTCGGCGAATATATCGCGGGCCAGGCCGAAACATTGGCGAACCGGCATTGGTTGGGCTGGGGGGCCTGGGGTCGGTATTACGTAGCCCGTTGCGTAAACGGGTTTCGAGAGACCCAATTATTCACGGGTCAATCAGAGGAAGATTTACATTTTTATCATTACAAAGAATAACACTTATCCAAATATCATCGTAAGAATGACACTTATAAATATACCAGACGAGAAATTTTAACATCAGATTTACCGCCTTTACACATATAGGACGCCACGTCAGCTCGACAGGCCGGCGCCCAGTCAGCCTCTCTCCCTTTCCGACAGCTGGGTCCTGCAGATCCTCTCACTCCCAGGTGGTCCCATTCGTCAGCTTTGTCTCCCACCTCCAGCACCTGGATGGGAGCCAGACACCATGGTCCCCCATCCATGGCTGCCGAGCGTCCGAGGACGACGAGAAAGGCTCACACGCGAGGGCGAGCTCTGCCCGGCGGCCGCGCTGTTGGCCTTGTGCGTCGGCTGCAGCCACGCCAGCGGTGCGCCTGTCGTGCCTGCTGCCCGACGTAGCACTGGCCGCCGGCGTCAGCGGCGGAAGCCGTCTTCGTCCCCGTCCACACGCGACGCCGAGGCCGAGCACGAGCAGCCGGACGCCCTCGCCTGCGTCCTCCGCACCGAGGCTGCCGTCTCGGGCGTCTCGCGCAAGGCCGCGGCCGCGCGGCAGCAGACCGCCGCCATGGGCAGCCACGACGAGCTCCCTGCTGCGCCGCTCGTTCCTCCACCGCTCGCCCATCCTCGCGTCTCCAGCTAGCCATCTCAGCGCCCGCCTCCACCTTCTTCACCCCGTGCTCGCGCTCGCAGCTCGAATCCAGGCCGGATTCGCCGCTCCCGCTGCTTGCTGATCGCCATGGACGCCGCCAGATGCAGAATAAGAGCCTTGTCCGCCGGGGCCGACCGCACCCGCGCGCAGGCCACCAGCGCCACCGTCGGCCGAGCTCGCCTGCGCCCGGGCTGAGCTCGCCATCAAGATCGAGCTCGAGCAGCTCGTCGTCTCCATCCTCGACGACCCCAGCGTCAGCCGCGTGATGCGCTCTCCAGCACCTAGGTGAAGGCCGTGGAGCAGGCCGTGTGCAGCACCGCGACCATCGTGAGGAGACCAGGGAGTGTGCGTATGCCTGGAGGGGGAAGATGAAGTTGGACAAGTGGGGCCCACCTGTCAGTGAGAGGATCTGCAGGACCCAGCTGTTAGTGAGGGAGAGAGAAGCAGGGCAGGGCAGCCGGGAGCTATTCGGTGAGAGACTATTATGGAAAGTGGGCTTTGGTGGAATGCCATTCCGCAACGGGGCTTCGCCAGGATGCTATTATCAAGTGCGACACAACCGCTAGGATGCCATCCGAGGGAATTTGGAGCCTTTTATTCCCCTTCTACCCCTCCCTTCTCTCTTTTCCTTTCACGGTCGCGATTGGGACGGACGGAACGGGAGCCACGAACGGATCGAGCTCTCGGGCTCTTCTCCTCCGTCGCCGAGGTACCCCACGGCCGCCCGCTCGATCCGCCTTCCCACGCCCGGCCCATCCCCCGCAACCGCGCGCTCCCCCACGCCCGCCCGCGCTCCGCGAGCTCCCCCACGCCCGCCCGGCCAAGCTTCGCCTGCGCGGCCTGCACGCCATGGCCGGCTCCAGCTCTCCTTGGCGCGGCAGCAGCGCCTCCACGCCGGCCATGGACCACACCACGGCAACGACGCCCACAAGGAGGAGGAGGAGGAGCGTGCAGCGGCGCCGCAGCGGCGGAGGAGAGCGCGTCGCGGCTGGCGGGCGCTGGACTGGGAGGTGGGGCCACTGCACTTCGTTATGTTCCTCGCGCTTTCGTCCCCGATCCGTGCTTGCCCCATGGCCATGCTTTTAAATCGGAATGAACTGGAGGAGAATCTGGTGTCGTTGGTTGGGGCTGTCGTTGTTCCTGAATTCTAAGCAGTTCCGCGCTCGCTAGTAGCACGAGAATTCGAGAATGTCACGGTGCGGTGCCGTAGTGGGTGTACACTCACAGTATTGGAACACTGATGTGCACTGCCCGTGTGATAATATCTCTATGAATCAAATTTGAAATGACAAATTCTTGTTTCTTTTGTCTGATAAGTCATTTGTTTTTACTTTGTGCAAAAACTTCACCCTGTAGATCCGAGGGCTGGAATTCTGGAATCTTTGGGTCAAGCTGAAGCATATTTGCACACATATACCATGGACGTGGAGGTACCAAATTCTGGAATCCGTTCGTGGCTCCCGTTCCGTCCGTCCCAATCGCGACCGTGAAAGGAAAAGAGAGAAGGGAGGGGTAGAAGGGGAATAAAAGGCTCCAAATTCTCTCGGATGGCATCCTAGCGGTTGTGTCGCACTTGATAATAGCATCCTGGCGAAGGCCCGTTGCGGGATGGCATTCCGTCGAAGCCCACTTCCCATAATGGTCTTTCACCGAATAGCTCGGCAGCAAGGACATTTTGGCTACTCCTGGGCGCCACCGCCAACGTGTCGAGCTAGCGGCGTGGCGTATCAGCAAAGATGACAAATCCAGTGCGTGTTTAGTTCGCGGATTTTAGGAATTTTGGCTATTGTAGTATTTTTGTTTTTATTTGGTAATTAGTGTTTAATTATGAACTAATTAGGTTTAAAACGTTCGTCTCGTAATTTCCAACCAAACTATACAATTAGTTTTTTTTCGTCTACATTTAATGCTCTATGCACGTATCGTAAGATTCGATGTAATGGCTACTGTAGCACTTTTTGGGAAACTTTGTGGAAACTAAACAAACACCTAATGTTAAAACTTCTCGAATCTAGTAAAATTTATAAGTATCATTATATTTGGATGAGTGCCTTTCTTAATAACTGTAAAAATGTAAATCTCCCCCAATCAGACTACAGTGCTGGCTGTTGTTGTTTGGGGAAGGAACCGGACAAATTCCCCGTCGTCCCGTAGGAACTCGCACGCAGCCTGCGTCCACCGGGATCTTGATGGAGAGCTGGGTCCGCGCGGTGGTGGAGGCCATCCACTCCTCTCGTTCGCAGGCCGTCATCTACCTCGCCGGCGGCGCATCTCAGGTATCCGTACCAACACCTCTCATGCCGACGCGCGTGATGTAATTTTGCCGTCAAAAAATCGGCCAACTCCAACTGTTTGGCACCCCCGTTCGGCGCAGGCGCTCGGCTGGCTCCTGTCCGTGCCCGGCGCGTCGGGCACCGTCCTCGAAGTTGTCGTGCCCTACTCCAGGGCCTCCATGGCGCAGCTCCTTGGCAAGGTAACCAAATCGGCACTCCCGGTCCCGGAGCACTCTTCGCTTCCACTTGAGAATTCACAGATGGCTAATGGGGAACTCGCACTGATCCTGCTTTGATGGTCAGATGCCCCTGCAATTCACTAGCAAGCAGGCTGCAGAGGACATGGCACTGGCCGCGTACAACCGAGCACTCAAGCTTTCTGGACCAGGTATTTGGGGACTTATGCTGCTTATCTAACTTCCCAGCATTTGATCATTCTGCACATGAGTATGTAATTTGTAGAATTGCACCATTTACACCTAACATCATCTATCCTTGCCAAAAAATTTGAAGCAATGAGTGGGAGTATGTGTAGGTCTACAAGTTATGGGTGTTGGATTTACTGGGTCACTGGCAAGCTCACGTCCAAAACATGGTGACCACAGGTATGCCTTGCTCACAAACTCACCCCTTCACCAGCCTAGAACAGTGGTTATGCTAGAATATCTGATTTAGCATATGCTTTGAGATGCGGTCATAAGAACCTGAGCACATGGTGTGTGGCACAAAATTCTCATCCTTTGAGGAGTCAGTGGATCTTGATTATGCACTATATAATATTTGATTATTGTTTTCAAATAGGTTTTATGTGTCAACGTGGACATCACATGTTACCTTGTCAAAGGTACAAGTACCGCTGTTCCTTTCTTACCCTTTAAATGGTTTGTGCTCTCTACTATTTTAATATCAGCGGGGTCGGAATTTGCAGTAAAATTAGCAATGCTATGCCAGTATTATTTTTAAACTGTGTTGCCTCATGGTACCATATTCTTTCTACCCAGGGTTTACGGAGCAGAGAGGAAGAAGACAAGGTTTCAAGCTACTTTTTGCTTAAGGTTTGTTATTATGTTTCACTAGATGCACTGCACTTGTATATTCTCAGTGGTAATATCGATCAAGTTGAACATCATAAATTCATAACCAACAAATATGAGCAACAAATCCTTATCATGTGATCATATCAGGATTGCCCCAAGTCTTATGATAATTGATCATCATTCTCTAAGATAGTGCTCATTTTAAGAGTTCACCATGTTGTAGGCAATAGCAGATACCTGCAGAGTTTCTGCAACCATTCAGTCAGACATTCACGGACCTGAAATTCCAGAAGAAAGCATGGAGCAATTTGATGAAGATCAAGAGCTTCAGCAAGTTATTGATGGGCAAGTTTGCATGAAAGTCTAATTTTGCTGGTATATTTAGCACTCGCAGTTGCTCTGTTTTTCATTCTAGAATTCTTCCATTTTCATTGTGAAATCACTTTGTCCTGTCTTGTGGGTTCTATGTTTTTCTATAACTCCATTTTTTGAACCACACTGTTCTTCAATGTAGCTCTGGCGGAAAATAACTTCAACAGAAAAATAATTCTACCTGGTTCGTTCAACCCCTTGCATGATGGCCACCTTAGATTGTTGGAAGTTGCATCAAGGTTTGATTTTCTCCCTGTGAAGCTAGGAGTGTAGATAAAAAAATTGTACTGCTGATTTCATCATGCTAAATACTAGCAAGGAGAAATATAAAAGCCAAAAATGCAAAGAAAGTAGTACAGTGTTGAAGTGGAAATGATATGTCACTTGTCTGAGAAAGTTACTAATCAAAGGGAGGGTTTATTATGTTTTGATAATGGGCATTTGGCTGCGCAACACTATTTTCATATAGCTATATTTGCCTTTTTTTGCTGTTTCTACCTATGAAAGAGTAAATTGCCTGATATCTTTCATGAAACCTCTTCTTGTAGCATGTGTGATGATGGGCTTCCATTCTTTGAGATATCAGCAATTAATGCCGATAAACCTCCACTATCTATTGCAGAAATTAAGAGACGTGTTGAGCAATTTAGAAAAGCAGGTATGTCCCAGTGCCATGTACGCTGTTAGTTATATGACATGACTTCCATTTTGCTATACTGCTAGAACTCTAACCAGGTTTCAGGCCAAGCTTGTAAACATAGTTCAATTGCAGTTACAGAGAACTAGGGTTTTGTTTACCATGCATTCAAGTGGCCATTCATCTAATATCTTATTGATCCATGAACAAAAATATTTCTTGGGGTCTCTTTACAGAAGTGTCCAGTCACGTTTTTCCGGAGTTTGTGTTTATGTTACTAAACTATGAAATGGTGATTGACTAATTGGGCAACCCATCTTTGGTTTTACTGAAATTATGTTTATTTTGTCATCAGTTATCATTTACTGCTTTTGATGGAGTAACTGATTTTTTCTAAGATAGAAATGGTTAGGAAATAATGTATCTATTTGCTTGGGAAACTCCGTCCAGTGTTCAATGACTCTGATCTTATTTCTACAGGGAAGAATGTGATTATATCTAACCAACCATACTTCTATAAGAAAGCGGAACTTTTCCCAGGAAGCGCTTTTATAATTGGTGCAGACACTGCAGCAAGGCTTGTTAACGTAAGAAACTATTTGCAGTTTCTTTCGTCTTTATGGTTTCTATCAGCACTTTGTACTTACTTTTGAGCATATTATGGTATTGTCTTCACTAACAGAGCTTACTCATTGCAGCATAAGTAAATTGGCAGTTGGATATTTTTGTTGTCTAACTAAACTAGGTTTACTCATTGTAGCCTAAGTATTACGGAGGAGATTACAACAGAATGCTGGAGATACTTCTCGAATGTAAAAGCACAGGTACCACTTTTCTTGTTGGTGGCCGAAAGATTGAAGGAGATTTCAAGGTATTGGTTAACATCGACGTTTTCTTTACACATATTTGAAAAAAGGAAGAAAATAAAAGAGGTCATCTGATACTACATATGGTATTTGTCTAAGGTCCTTGAGGATTTAGACATTCCAGAAGAGCTGAGAGACATGTTCATCTCCATTCCGGAGGAAAAGTTTCGCATAGATATTTCATCTACTGAAATAAGAAAGAGCCAAGGGCTCTGATGTATCAAATATGGTCATATTCTACAGCAGATTTGGGATGATTCTCCACAACCATAGAAGGTACAAATGAATCTTTTCATATAACTCGTGCAATGTTTAATTCCAAGGACTCCACATGTATGCTAGTAAAACACATAGCGCCAGCATTTTACATGTGAGAAGACATTGAATGATGAATCGGGCGATGTTAACTATTTTTCTTGCTGAGCCCATATTGGACGCTTTTTTATTTGTTGTACACTTTGTACTTAAAAACAAACCCATGGTGTCACAATTGAAAGAGAAACCACCACTCAATTCTTGGTAACATATGCTTTGTTGAGATTACAACATTAGTGTCCATTTCATATTGATTGTTGAAGTCATGAAAATATGCTTGTATCACACATTGATAGGTACATTTGGATGCTAGCAGTCAGATCTGAATTCTCCAAGCTCAAATGGAGTTACTTTTTCGCATTTGTGGGATTGTGTTCACACATCCTGTTGCAAATTATGATAGGTCCATCCATGCATCCTTTCAAGGGAACTATTGATGTATCCTCAGGGAGTATATTTTATTTAACTTTTGTCTTGACAGGGCCTCTTGGTATTTTGTTCAGGAAATTGGAATCAATCCTCTTGTAGAACCTCTTGATGTCTTCACTACCCCTTGCGGCTAGGTGGTCAACCTCTATCTCATATCTTTGGTACAATGCTGGCAAAGTGTGGGCGCAGAGAAATCCTGTGGAAGAAATATAAGACTTGTTAAATGTATAGTCACAACTGGTTTATATGGTGTCTTGTACGTTTATCTTGCTATAAAAACACTATTTTCTGCGCTACTCACCAAGATATAGTAGACTTGTGAAGCTGTAAGAACTTCCAATCTCTGACAATATTAGCAGTGACACGACCACCT